>NW_024583733.1:0-15536 GCF_018398535.1 Haplochromis burtoni
AAAACAATAACTACACAACAAACTAGCTATAGCCTCCAAACACGCTAAAGGTCACTAATGTCTCACATATGTAAACTCGCTCTTTCTCTTTCTTTCGCTCGCCCGCTTTCCATTGCGGGTGTCACTCCTAAAAACTTCCCCTTCTCCCTAAACAACCAAATGTCACATGTTGCCATATAATTTTTTTGATTGGCTGACATGGTAAACTCTAACACCAATAGGGAAGGGGTGTTTTTTATTTTTCTTTTTTCACTCGCAAAGGGAGAGTGTTTGCTAGCGCTGTCTCTAGAAAACGCCGTTTTTACCGTTTACAGAAAAAAACATTGCGTGTATTTTGTATCATAACTCTGGTTTTATGTGACCCATCGACACAATTCAAAAACTGGTATGTAGTCTGAAGTCCGCACTTTTGACCCAAGTTGAAATCGAGACTCTGAATCGCTGCATCTTGTAGTTGTGTAGTCTTAAAATGGTCATGTGATTTTGATGCTCCGGCGCGTCCAGCGGCCCCAGAGGGTTAATTGAGCGGCAGGAAGCAGCGCTTTCTCTTTTGGTGGGAAAGCTCAGGCGGAAACAGCAGCTCTACTCAGAGTATGAGCACGTCTTCGTGGGGACTCGTCTGGCTCTCGGTGGACTTTGGAGATGCAACGGCCCCCCACCTGCTGCCTTACCTGGGGAGAGTGGTCTTCAGCTTCTCACTGTCTTGCAGCTCCACTCCGCCCACCAGCCGCTTCTCTCACCGGTGCTTCCACCTCGCCGTGGCACAGTGGCTCTGACTCCCATCTCGGCTCAATGGAGGCTTCCTGCTGTCACAGCTAAGGGGAAGCGAGGCTCATTTCACCGTCGCTCATACTGTTTGGTGCAGCAATATCCAGTGGTGAATGAAACTGACTTTTTCTTCGTCCTCACCATAACCCAGGGACTGTTAATCCTCCCAAGACTTTAATGGCCGCTGTTCATAATCCACTTAATCCAAAGACTGTGTACTGTAATCATATTTTGGGCTATCCAATCAATATTAATTGAGACCTGAACCCATTAAGGACATTCATGCTGCTAAGTCTGATAACATTTCTCATCCTGTCATTATTTCCACATCAATCTATCAGCCTTTTCCTGCTAGCAGTGTGGCTCAGACCCTTCCTCTCCCTTCACCTGTTCCAGTTACTCGGGTGAGGGTGGCTAAGGCTCAGCCTGTCCCCACACCAGATCCTCGGGCAGCTAGGGCTCAGCACGTCTTCGCACCCATGCCAGTTCCTTGGGTGATGGGGCAGCTTACGTCCAGCCATCACCTGTTCCTGTGCCAGCTCCCAGGATGAGGGCAGCTAAGACCCAGTCCATTCCTGCACCCGTTCTTGTTCCTCGGGTGGGGGTGGCTAGTGTTCAGTTTACTCCTGTACCTATTCCGAAACCCAGGATGAGGGCAGCCAGGACCCAACCCGTCCCTGCACTTGTTCCTATTTCTCGGGTGTGGAAGGCTAGGGTTTGACCAATTCCTCAACCTGACCTCGCCAAAGCTCAGGTGAGCTTGTCCAGCATTTTCCTCATGTTCTGGAGGCTGGGAAGAGTTAGCTCAGCAACCTGCTGGTCCACCACTTAATCCACCTCTACAACCTATACTTTAGTCATTAGCTCAATCACTAACCTTGTTATCATCTCTGTTACCCACTCAGTTACCAGCTTAGGCATAGGCTCTATCACTCCTACCAGCTCAGGCACCAGCTCAATTACCAGCTCAGCCATCTATTCAGTCACCAGCTATTCAGTCACCAGTTCAGGCTTTAGCTCAGTCACCTGGCCTGCAGCCACAGCATCCAGAGCCGGCTGTGAGCTCTTCCTCGTCCCAGGCAGAAGTTTCCACACCTGCTGGCCCTGACTCGTTTCAGCCAGAGGTTTCCCCACCTGCTGGCCCTGCCTCGTCTCAGCCAGAAGTTTCCGCACCTTCTGGCCTTGCGTCGTTTGCAGCTCCACTGCCGGCGGCTCCCACACCACTGCCCTCCTGACCTGTTTCACCTCAGTTGCTGGCCACGCGGTTGCCCAACAGAACTGATTTGGCCCAGCCACTGGCCACACGGTCACCTGCCAGAACTATTTCTTTTGGGACTCTGGACTCAGGACTCTCTAATCATCATCAGTCAGTGTATTTAAGTCTGTCTTGTCATCGTTAATTCTGTGTCTGTGTTTTCTGTTCAGCCAGCCAGCCATTCAGTCACTCAGCTAGTCTGTTTGATGTTTGTGGTGAGGTGTGGTCGGCGGTGCCGTCTGGACGCACCTACAACTGAGCCAGAGGGAGGAGCTGGCCCAGAGAGTGGCCTAGATGGCGGCCCACGGAGGTGTGCCGCCAGCGGGAAGAGCTGCGGGTCCAGACCGAGCGTCACCTGGAGAGAATGGCAAACCTGGCGATACTGCTTCAAGCCTGGTCAGCATCGCCGCCGCCACCCCCGCCGGTGTAACCTGACAGTGGGGAAGCAGTGGAGGAGCCACTTTGGGCCACCTTTAGCATTTGGCATTTTCCCAACAACATAATGTAATACCATAATCTAAATCCAGTCAATAAAACCGAATTTTCTTAAAGCAAACATCAGCAACCCAAAATTAGCAACCCCAGGGTTAAGTCTCCAGCTCCACACTCATGTGAAACTACACTCTTCCCCTCTGGTCTCTCTTCTCCTCTGGTCTCTCTTCTCCTCCTGCTCATGGCAAAGCAAAACATAGCAAAACAAAGCATTCACCCTTCTCTTACCGGCGTGGTGAACTGTTTGTCAACCTTTACTCATCGTAACCTTGGTCCAGTCTTTGTCTGAGTATCATGTCAGTCAAAACTTCAGTCCACTTCGTCAATCCATCACAATTCAGTCACACATACACTCACACACATCCACACAAGATATTGCTGATAGTGGAGACTCCCGTGCAAATAATCAGATTCTCCACTCTCAGCAACATGAGCTCATTAATTTTGTTTTATTTTGTTTTGTTTTTGTTTTTAGAAAAATAGTTATTTATTATGTTTTAACTGGATTGACTTGCTACAATCCTTTTGGACGGGAACTCAAACGGTGATCGGTTCCCACAGTTAGGCTTTTCCTCAGCCCATTATAATCTGGAAAAGCTCACCTTATATTTGTTCTCCTGAAAATTTTACAGCGCTGTTAATTCAATCTTGCAGGCCTGCTTAGAACAAAAATCAGAAAAAGAGAGTTGATTATTAGCTTATCTAAGCACAAAACATCGTCACCTGACAGGTTTTCTCTAAGTGCACTGTTACAAAAATAATGGGCCCAGTTACAGACATGTCCATGACTAGTAAAACTCCCTCTATTAAAATAAGAAAACAACCCAAACCTAACTGACAGAATTAACCCATCACTAAAATAACAACCCCAAAAATCTTAATCCCAGAAAAGTTTTGCTTGCTAATCTAACAATATGTTGTGGGAATTAGAACTTTGTGGGCCACAAAAGTTTTGCCCTACTCTTGGCTTAAGTAATACTTACATGGTCTGAAATCAGACTTAAAAATCACTCCCTCTGTTCATTTTCCCCACATCATATTTCAGTGGTTGGCCTCAGGTGCTCCAGCGTCCTCACAGTCTGAGGTCAACTGACATAATTTCACCTGCTAAATACACAGAAAATCTTGTTAAAAGCCACACAGTTTTGCACAACCTTAATATTCCCATTACGCACTTTCTAAACACTTTATAACGATCTATCATCACTAAATTCTAGATTTCTATTCCAAATCTGGACTACTGGACAGACCTGACCACTTTATTTACATATCCTGTATTTTACCATTATATATTTTACCAAGCAATTCTTCTCAGTCACAGCTATGTTTCCTTCAGTGGAAGCCTCAGACACACTGCCAGATAGGAAGCTTCTTTGTCACCACTGATTCAGCTAATTTGCATACTGACTCATCTCAGAAAAAGTTGCCTTGACAAGAGAAATGCATATTTAACCCTTTAAGACCTACCATAGAACCAAGTCCGCCAAAATTTAATAATATGTCTGCATTAAGTGCATAGTAATTACATACATTGCAAAAAAGTGCAATAAACTACAAAAAAATTGAAAATCGTTTTTGTTTTTTTAACATATATTTCTAGTTAGAGAAATTTAAGAGGCTTATCCCTCAAAACTGTAAATACAAAAAAGTTGCACAAAATAGTTTCCCACCACAGGAAATTTATTTTAAGTGTCTTCATAGTTTTATTTTTGAAATACACCAATTTTTAGCAGTGCTACCGGGATTTAAAAATAGTTACGCAAAACGGAGCGTGCCCGCTCCGACCGGCTTTAAAGGGTTTAAACATTACCACATTATTGAATTATTTTTACTTTCTACAGTAATCACTTCTTTTGGTCAATCGGCACTATTATGAAAACTAATTTAAGCTTTTAATCACTGGTTTATCCTTTTTTCCTTTTTCACAAAAGTGACTGTATTATCATGGAACTTCCCTGAGTTATTCCTGAACTTCAAGCTTTAAGTGTGTTAAATCTACACCATTTAGCATTTATGTCATGTATTCACATTCATGAATGTAAGCATGTCTCTTTATTGCGTGTATGTATTTGTATTCAGATTAATATTGAGTGTAAACTGATCTTCATTGCATATTTGTTTTATAATCAGATTTAATTCATGCATCTTTGTGCTGAGCTGTGGATTCAAACTGTCTCACTTCTGATTCTCTCCAAAAATAATTTTACATGTGACAATTTGTATATGTGTCTTTTCTATTCATTCATGCAATTGTTAGTTTATTTATTTCTTTATCTCTCTCTCTCTCTCTCTCTCTTTTTTTTTTTTTTACCTTTCTGTTGTTATGCTCTGGACATTTCTAAACCTCCATGAGTTCAGTCTCAATCTTCAATCCAATTTCCCATATGCTTTCACTGTATTACGTCTAGGTTCACCTCTCACTGGTCCTCGTCCCTGTTCTCACAGTTTCCTGTGTGACCTCCCAAATCAAACACAGGCCAAAATCAGCTGTTTCTTCTCTCCATTCCTTCTCTCTTGATCTTTTCAGTCTTTTCTTTGAGGTTAACTCCCAGCATGGCAAATATGAAACTCAGTGTCCAGTGCTGTCCAGTGCGTTCACACTCTTGTCACTGTTGAAGTGCATGTTCCATCCACAATAGTATTCATACATGCTGCTTGACCCTTCAGTATTTTACATCAGTTGCACTGTCTTTTTTGCCTGCTGTTAATTCTTCTTCGTCCACGGTGTTGCTCTGTCTGTCTTCTGTCTTCATCAGGAGATTCACACAATGAGATTTCCTGAATTGTTTTTTAAATGCTGTCTCTCACAGTGGCAATGCACCTACAATGTGAATTTCAGACCCCTCCATGATTTCTAAGTGGGAGAACTGACCTACTGCCGCACACTCTGGTTTACTGCTGTACTATGGAGGACGAGGAAACTGCAGCGGGTGGTGAGGGTGGCAGAGCGGACAATTGGCACTTCACTTTACTGCTTAAATTTAATTAAAAAATTTGATTTTATTGTTTTAATTTAATTTTAATTAATATTATTTATTTATGTATTTTTAATTTGTTATTGTATCATATTTTTTGTCATGTCAAGTGTACAGCACTTTTTTTTCGGCTGGGAGTTGTCTGAAAGTGCTATGTAACTTAACTGCTTGCTTGTTTACCACCCACCTGTCATGCCTTGTTAGCCTCTAACTCAGGGATGTGAAAATCATTTTACATTGATAAATGTGTAAAATTACAGAGAAGGTTCTGGTAGCTTAACGCCCAGAGTGTCCTGTATTTTTGACACATAACAGTTTTCTTTATTGATGTCTTTTTAAATCAAAATTTCTATATCAGAGAGATACAAACAGGAACCTATAGAAACCTATCTATTACTTAATTACTTTGGTATAGTATGGATGGCTTCCAGGGAGTAGGAAAAGCTGTAAAATCAAAAAAAAATATTTTAAAAGTCCACAAATGTATACATTTATGGACGACATATTTTCCAACCCTGACCAGTGGGCTGATTGGAATCTTTGCCAGGTTGATTATGGCCACCAAGTCTTACGCTTAACACCCCTGGTCTAACTCATCCATCAGATGGGCTCAGGAAATAGAAACAAATACCTTTGCACAGTGAAGTTTACTTAGTGTGTCATTCAAAAAAAATAATAAATAAAAACTAAAACCCTCCGCAAATCACCGGCTTGCTGCAATGGAGGGATTTGTATGATCCTGTGAACTCAGGGGCTATGCTATTTTATTGCCTACTGGTAGGGTTTCCCAAGGCAACCTAGCCCTGGGTGAGATGCCAGATTAAGACTGATTCAGTTGACCCCTATGATAGGAATCAAGGGATCAGTCTACCCTGCCTGAGCCCCACTCTGGAGCCAGGCCTGGGGGAAGGCGCTTGAATGAGAATATCTGGTGTCTTAGTCTTGAGCACAAAAAAACCTGTTTCTTTTGTTTCGTGTGTGCTACAAAACATTCCACACACACAACATGATCACGGTGTTACCTAAGCCTACCTGGATACAACAACAGTATATGACCAAATGTATTTGAGGCCCACCCCTTTCTTCATCTTTTTCCCTGATGGGCGTTATAAAAGAATAGTCAACACAGCATGCTATTAAAAGGGAATGGGAAAGTAATAAAATGCCACAACTAGGCTCAGAAAACCAGAAAGCTGTCATGTGTTCATTTTTACAAACCAATTTAGTCCTGGTCATTTTATTGTATTCCTACTTCACTTATACTGTATCCTCTTCTTTGTTTCCCTCCTCGTGTCAGCTGCAGGGAAAATTTCATCTAAATGGAATGAACAAGGTTGGAGATATCATTCTGGGTGGACTGTTTCCAGTCCACTTTTTCTCAAGTGTTCCTCATCCATCTTTTACCTCAGAGCCACAACAGCCTACTTGCCATGGGTAAGTATGACAGGAAAATAGCACAAAAAAACCCCAGAACAACTTAATGCCAATATGTGGGTTAATGCATAAAATGCATACATTTTATGCGTGTATGCATGCATAAAATGCATACTAATGCATACATTTTATGCATTAGCGCATACATAAATAAGTCATGTATATTGAATGGGGAATCTTCTTGATTTTTCAAATAAAATATCTCATAAATTATTATTCAGGTTTCTTAATTTTTTGTACAAGTGATTTTGCAACATTTTTCCTGATATATTTTTTAATTTAAATTTATTTTGTTAGTTTCTATGTACAAGGATTTAGGCAGGCACAAACCATGGCATTTGCTATTGATGAAATCAACAGAAATGCCAATCTGTTACCTAATGTGACTCTGGGATACACTCTTTATGACAACTGTGTTGAACTTGGAATTGGATTCCGTGGAGCATTATCATTAGCCGGCGGTCAAGAGGAGCAGATTATATCAAATGGTACATGTACTGGAAATCTTCCTGTTCTAGGGATTGTGGGTGATTCTTCCTCTACACCTTCTATTGCCATCTCCAGTGTCTTAGGTTTATACCGAGTACCGATAGTAAGTTATCAGTTTAACTATACCATATTATTGTTGTATGACTTTAGATATTTTTCAGTGTTTGTATATACTGACTTAATTGTAAATTTAATGACAAGAACAATGTACAATATACAGTCTTTGTTTTTCACACGTGAGTTATTTTGCCACATTTTCCTGTTTCAGTGACAGTTATTGATTTAATTGTAAATTTAATGACAAGACCAATGTACGCAATACCCAGTTTAAAGGAGGCAGTAAAGACTTTGAATATTTCTAAAATATATTGTCTGTATCTTTCACAGGTGAGTTATTTTGCCACATGTTCTTGTTTGAGTGACCATCGAAAATATCCATCCTTCTTTAGGACGATTCCAAGTGATGCTTTCCAGGTGAAAATCAATCAGCAGAATTATTACAATTGCCAGTAGATGATGAGCAGCTAATCCACTAAATTTTTTCTTATTATCTATGCTCTCATGTTTTCTCATGTTTCTCATGTTGCTTTCACTTAGGTACGTGCTATAATTAAAATTCTAAAACATTTTGGCTGGACTTGGGCAGGTCTGCTTATCAGTGATGATGATTATGGACGCCACGCTGCCAGATCCTTACAATTCGAGCTAAGTTTGTCTGGTGAAGGGTGCCTAGACTACATTGAAGTTTTACCTTGGGACAAAGACACAGATGAACTCAGGAGGATTGTGAATGTGATGAAAAAATCAACAGCTCGTGTGGTCATTGCCTTTGTACATGAGAGTCACATGATAAACCTTATGGAAGAGGTGAAGTTTAAAAGAAAACTTGATTATTTCTTGTTATAAAGATCTGTATCTATACACTGTGTAAAAGATGTATTATGTCTTTAAATGAATGACTACAGAAACGTAAAGAAACAATTTATAACATCTAACAATTTATAGCAAATACCTAAGTTGGATGTTAATGTCACAAAAGTAGGGGATAGTTACATCACTTTTTGCATTTGGTAAAATATAATGCACAGGTAGTAAAGGAGAATGTAACAAGTCTACAGTGGATGGCCAGTGAAGGCTGGACAGCAACAGCTGGTGTGCTCCAAACACCTCAGTTCATGCCATACCTGGGTGGTACACTGGGCATTGCTATTCGTCGAGGGGAAATACCAGGGCTCAGGGAATTCCTATTACAAATACGTCCTGACCTACATCACAACAATAACAATGGAAATAGCATGGTGGGAGTTGAAATGTTACCGTGATGTTGACAAGAATTTCATTATGCCATGTTTTTTTAAATGGAAAAGAAAAAAGAAAAAACAGTTGTCAACAATATATTTCAGGTGAATCAGTTTTGGGAATTTACATTTCAGTGCAGATTTGCACCAGCTCCAGCAGGCTGGCTGGAAGGTGGAGGTGCACTATGCACTGGACAGGAAGATCTAGAAAATGTGAACACTGAGATCTTGGACATTTCCAACCTCCGGCCTGAGTATAATGTGTATAAAGCTGTTTATGCCCTGGCATATTCCCTTGATGACATGCTGCAGTGCAACCCAGGAAGAGGGCCTTTCAGTAGGCAAAGCTGTGCCACTTTGCAATCACTGCAGCCATGGCAGGTGTGATATGAATTTACACACTATGTTAATTAGATATCAATCTATGAGTAAATTATTTGATCTGTAATTACTTTCAGAACAAAATTCACCCTGTATGACTGAAAGCAGGGTGATTAAATTAATTATGAAAAAGCTGAAGTCAGCTAAATGAGTTTTCAATATTTCTGAGTAAAAGAAATGTTTAATATATTTAGATCAGAGCACTTTAACGAGTATGCATGTAATGTATCATTAGAGTTCATGAAATTGTTAAAGATATTGCATATTAAGGAGCCCTCTTTAATATACAATTTGATTTTATTACGTTTATATGTATAGGTATAATAGGTATAATATTCCATTTCGCTATCAAATAGAGGGTGCCACTGTTTGGATTGTTAAAAATAATTTATTTCTTATGAATCCCTTTTTAACAGCTTCTTTATTACTTGGAAAGGGTAAATTTCACCACTCCATTTGGGGATCAAGTGTCATTTGACGAAAATGGTGATGTGGTGCCAATTTATGATGTGATGAACTGGTTGTGGCTCCCTGATGGAAGCACTAAAGTTCAGAATGTGGGTGAGGTTAAGAGTTCAGCTTTATACGGGGAAGAACTCATACTTGATGAAGACAAGATTTTCTGGAACTTTATTTCAAAAAAGGTTATGTGTTTTTCTGATTTTTATATTTTCTCAGTTGTACAGTATATTTATATGTAATATTTGATTTCATCCAATAGCCACCTCGATCAGTATGCAGTGAAAGCTGTCTTTCTGGTACCCACATGGTGAGAAAGAAGGGGGAACCCAAATGCTGTTTCGACTGCATCCCTTGTTCTGAGGGAAAAGTCACTAATGAGACCAGTAAGGTGTTTTGTTTTGTTTTCAGCACGATATATTTATTTTCATTCATATTAAAAATAGTATGCATTTCACCATCTTCCGCTTTCTTGATCTTTCTCCTTTTGCCAGACTCCTTGGAGTGCACCAGTTGTCCAGAGGATTTTTGGTCAAACCCCCAGCGTGACCACTGCGTTCCCAAGAAGACAGAGTTTCTGTCCTACCATGAGCCTCTGGGTATTTGTCTGACAGCTACCTCACTGCTGGGCACATGTATATGTGCTGTTGTTCTAGGGATCTTTATCTACCATCACAGAACACCTATAATACGTGCCAATAATTCAGAACTTAGTTTCCAGGTACTGCTGTCACTCAAGTTGTGCTTTCTTTGTTCACTGCTGTTCATTGGACGACCCAGACTGTGGACATGCCAACTCAGGCATGCAGCATTTGGCATCAGCTTTGTGCTGTGTGTCTCATGCATCCTGGTAAAAACCATGGTTGTTCTGGCTGTGTTCAAAGCCTCCAAGCCAGGAGGGGGAACCAGTCTGAAGTGGTTTGGTGCTATGCAGCAGAGAGGAACAGTTCTGTTTCTTACATCTATTCAGGCAGCCATCTGCACTACCTGGCTTGTTTCTTCCTCTCCAACTCCACATAAAAACACCCAATACCAAAATGATAAGATTGTTTATGAGTGTGCATTTGGGTCCACTGTGGGTTTTGCAGTGTTATTGGGTTATATTGGTATACTGGCTTTCCTCAGTTTTTTAATTGCATTCCTGGTAAGGAATCTCCCTGACAGTTTTAATGAGGCCAAGCTCATCACATTCAGCATGCTGATCTTCTGTGCTGTGTGGGTGGCCTTTGTTCCTGTCTATATCAGCTCACCAGGAAATTATGCAGATGCAGTGGAGGTATTTGCTATCCTGGCCTCAAGTTTTGGACTCTTGATCACACTGTTTGGACCTAAATGTTACATAATCCTGTTGAGACCAGAACTGAACACGAAAAAAGCTATAATGGGTCATGGCACTTAGTCATAAAAATGTTTTCCTCACAGGTTAGAAAAGTAGCTTTACAGTATAATAGAAATGGGAAAGGCTTCAGAAGTTTCTGCCAACAAATAGAGATTTGGAAGAGGTGTAATTTAGTGGGTATGTCTGTGAAGGTTCTCAGTCATCCAGGTCATCGTAGTTTAAGGAGCTTGGAAAGAAAGGTGTCTGGACTTTATTAAGTTGCTTGAAGACGTTTCATCTCTCATCCGAGAAGCCGCTTTTCTTTCCAAGCTCCTTAGGTTCAGTGAGTATTTTTTTTATTGTACACACTGAGCATTTTCACTTAAAATCTTCTTAAATCATCTTAAAAGTCTTCATGTTTATCTTGAATACAAATAAACTACTCAGAAAATTAAGAGAACCCTTGAATGAACAAATGAATGTTGATGAATGAAATATTACTAAAGTTGACAGTCTTTACTTATATACATTGTGTAATTTATTAAGAACAAAATGAAGCACTCAGTAAAAACCATAATCATCAATCCTTTAACCCTTTAAGACTGTCAGAGATTTACAGTTAACAAACAGTCAGGTGAATAAACAACAATGAGACACTTGAGATAGTTAACGTGCTGCACGGGTGAACTACTCAGAGAGCAATCACCCCGAACTGCAGTATTCATTTATTTTTATAGGTTACATCGTCAATATGCAAATATAATCACATTTCCTGTTACGCAGGTCCTGATGCTGTCTGTGTGAAAGCTGTGTGTGTAAGCTGTATGTGTGTGTGTCACAAAGTATGTGTGTTGCAAGTCAATTTCTAAGAATAATATAATGCAAGTCAACTTCTGCGGATATGTATTTCTGTACTGGTCTCTTGTCAGTGTCACAGGGTCAGCTTCCTGTTTCTACAGAAAACTGTGTCTGGTGAAATATGTGTAACATAACTTTTGAAGCATAATCAAATAAAACAATAAAAATTCCTTAACATTCCCTCCTGATGTTAAAATATTTCACCACTTAATCATACTTTATTATCAGCCAACAATCACTTGCTTTCAACACTTTCAATTGTAGCATCATTCAGTATGTGTGAGTGTGTGTATTCCTATACTAAATCTTCTTCGTCCGGTTCATCTTCTTGTGGCAGTCCAACATAGGTGATCACTGTGGCCTGTACCATTTTGCCAATCATTGATCTGATACAGGGTAGAATGCATGTTGAGAACATGCAAAGCAATAAAAGAAGAACTCCTATCAAGACAAGTCCTTTGATCAGAGGGTCTTCCAGCTGCCGCTCAGCAGCCAGGTCAGCCAGTCCTCTGTGTTCATGACATAGTCTTGTTGCTGTGCATTACTCAGTTGTCGTAACTTCTCCAGGGCGGTGGTCATGGTCAAGGAATGCACGTTATCTGGAATATAGGTGCAGCAAGTGGTGTTGAATAAGACACAGAGGCCCCCTCTCTCAGCGAGAATCATGTCCAGGGCGACTCTGTGTTGCATGACCACTATTCTGATCGCGTCGATTTCCTCATTCTGAGCCTTGTTTATCCATGTTGAGCTGTTCAGGAAAAGTCCAAATCGGTAGTCAAGAGTCTCGATTCTTAGCATGTTTTTTCCATTCCCGATCCATGGGAAAAGTGAGTGCAGGACTTTCTGTCCGGTGGTCCACAACTTGAACTCCGCTGGCACATCACTGCCCCAGATTGGATCATGAGGTTGCACGTCATCAGTGCTCCTCTTGCGTCTTGGTTGGTCCTGATGGAATATTCTGAATGTGTGGTCTGACACTAAAATTGGGGCGCAGAGTCCGGTGCTGTTGGGTGGGATGGTGAAGTATGTCTTTGAGCCACATGCCCAAGCTGTACCCTGCACCCAATATGTGCCATTCAGGAAGCTTATCCGTGCCTTTCTGTCCTGCGGCATCCGGAAAGTCTGGGAGCAGTTTTGGTTCATCCCCAGCTTTCTGTTGCCGTATGCGAAGGTGAAACACATTGGATGTTGTATTCCTGGTTCCCTCCTGACGTTGAAAGATTTTCCCTTGTCATTGGTTGCATTCAGGTGTACCCAGTATCGGTCATCACAGCTGTAGTTCCAGTCTGAGACCTCTGGTGTACAAGAACACTACCTCATTAGGTTTATAGTTGATCAGTGTTCCATTACACCGTCGCAGGTCGATTTTTGTGACTTGTCTTTTTAACTCAACTTGAAGGCGAAGATGTCTTCGGGGGAACATGTTCCGCTGGTGGCTTTGTAGAATATACATAGGGCTTCGGAAAGGCTGGGTGATTTTCCATATAGGGTGGCTTGCATTGCTGTTGTTGGGAGGTGAGAACAGACGTAGCAGCCAGTGTGGTTGTCTTCTGTATGTACTCGGTTGTAGACGTACCGGTACCAGGCATTGTTCAGCCAGGGGTGGTTGTGCTCTTTGTCCATATCCTTTAGGTGTAAGTTGTCATATGACCATTTCTTCTGCAGGTGGTGCTGTGGGTCCTCGTCTTTCCAGGTGAGTATCAGTAGGCTCACTAGGAGCGCAATGCCAGCCACTATGAGGACAAGGTTCTTCATGATGACCAGGCACACCCGGGCTCCAGGTGAGTAGACCACTGGCGAGAAGACAAAAGGGCGGGATATACCCAAACAGCCCTTTCCTCCACCAGGGAACACCTAGGAGTCGGGGGAACCGGCGTCTATGCTTGTGTTGTCACTCACTTTTTTGCAGTGGCTTTGGTGGATCCAATCACCTTGTTGCAACCTGCAAAACACTGGAGAGAATCTCTTTATTCTCAAATAATTTAGTCATCCACTCTGCTAGGGTGGTTTCTCTTATAGACTTATTAATAGGCTCACTAGTGAGAGGCAGCGGAAATTGCCTCCCATGAACGATTTCAAAGGGTGTGAGCTTTTGCGAACCCTGGGTTAGTCGCATCCACATCTTCACCAGGCCCAAACACTCAGGCCTTTGTCTGATTTTATCAGAGTAGGAATAAAATGGTTGCATAAACATTTTGCTACTGAGATTACATCTGCTCTTTTTACTGGATAAATTTCTGGCCATTTTGAGAACACATCCACAATTACTAGAGCGTATTTTGATGCTTGACATTCGTTCAGTTCAATAAAATCCATGTGGATTGTGTGAAATGGGTGCGATGGTGTTGGGAAAAAGCCTCTTTTAGGCCTGAGGTTTCCCTGTGCATTATGTTTCTGGCAAATGTTGAAATCTCCCAATTCTTTGAATCTTTGGGCTGAAGGAAGGACAATACTCGGTGTATAAATGCTCAATCAACAATCATTTATTTCCATACAATTCAACACAAGAGCATTAAAACCATCATGATGGGGAGAGATGCTTGAAGAGGGTCACAGCAAGTCTCAAAATGGTGACGGGTTACACAGCTTTTTATAGCTCCTAGTGGCCCCCATCTAGTCGTAAAAGACCAAAACATCACATTCTTTCTCTGTTACAGCGCCTAATGTTATGACCTCGGCAGTCCTGTCTTTTCTCTGCTCTCCGTAAAGGTGGGGGTATGGAATGTGAGCTGTTATCTCCCCTGCTCTTAGACACAGAGTCTCCTGCTTACAACCTTCTCCTCATGATTCAACAATTGAGCATGTAATACATTCACAGCAGATCAAGGATACAGAATGATGCACACTTATCTACTAAACTAATAAGTGAATATGTTCTTTTAACTCAAAAGTATAATGAGAACTAAACTACATACAGATCACACGCTCCATATTAAAGGGTTTAATATGATCTACAGCAGTATTCTAACTCAACTACTTTGATTACATATATAAGGTAACATATAATAACAGAATAATCTAACACAAATCATGCATGTTCTGATAAACTCTTGTGCTGAAGCTTCAAAATTTTGAGTATAGAAGTGTTTGGGGAGGATACTCATCATTCCACCCCTTGACAAATGCTTTAAGCTATTTGTCACTAATGCTGCTGTCTTGTGTAGCAATTTTGTAGCCGTGCTCCACACTTTAGCCATTTCTTTCGCTCCGCTATAGGAGCGGCTTCCTATTCATCTCTAAGTACATCAAGTGGTATTAGCTGTGAAGTTTCAGACATTAAAGTTCATATTGGTTGCTGTGCGGCCTTCTTTGCGGCTTGGCCTGCGAAGTTATTGCCTTTAGTAACCTCTGAATTACCTTTTGTGGTGTGCAACGCATATTGACTGTCAGTGTGAATATATATATCTTGACCTTTGCGCAGCATGCACGTATGATAGCCGTTAGTTCTGCACTCTGTGCCGAAAAAGAGGAAGTTAGGGCTTTACTTCTATAACTGTTTTTAGATGCAGAGCCATCTACAAAACGTCTGCGAATGTAGACTGTGGTACTGTGGTAAGCTGTAAATATCACTTCTCTGTTTCGTTTCCTCTTCTAGCTTCTTTAGACAGCAGTGCGCGTCTGCAATGCAAGTTTCAGAACATTAAATGCTTTTTCTGCTTCTGGGGTCCATTCTATTTTATCTTTCAGTGCTTGATTTTTTCCATAAATTAAGTTTTGCAATGGACCAGCCAACAGAGCATATGCAGGTATCCAGCATCTGCAAAAATTGCAGAGACCTAAATAACTCATCATTTGTTGTTTTGTGAGCG
>NW_024583733.1:35288-46065 GCF_018398535.1 Haplochromis burtoni
CAGAGAGAGATAGGACACGAGCAGGGAAAGGATCAGTGCCTTCCAGTGTTGAATCCATTTTAACCCTTTAAAGCCGTCGGAGCGGGACACGCTCCTGTTTGCGTAACTATTTTTAAATCCCGGTAGCACTGCAACCACGTAAGCTAGCGCAAAAATTTTTTTTGCATATGAAACCGGAGGAGTTGTACTTACATCTTATGCCATCAGCTTGTCCTGGTCACGGTTTCCTTCCACATAAAGCTTTGCAAAAACTGCATAAAAAGCGCTTGCAGGAACAAAAACATAATATTCCAGAAACACGCTTTGCCGATCCGATCAGCTGTTCATAACACTTCCTACGTTGGAATAGACGTCAGCGCGAACTTTTGCATTTCCGCCATTACCTGCCCGAAACCGGAAGTGACGTCATTTTCGCGGAAATGTAGTCTTTTTTACCATCAGGGCCTCAGGGCCTATACTGGTCTTTTTAAAAGTTATCTTTGACTTTATGACTTTCTGTGTCGTTTCTGGGATGCTTAGGACTCATATTGCACTGCTGGAAATAGTTTATTTTGATGCATATGCTGCTTTTTTGCAAATTTGCAGTATAATATTTATTTTCGTTTTTCCTGCAGTGTATAAAAATTGGTGTATTTCAAAAATAAAACTATGAAGACACTCAAAATAAATTTCCTGTGGTGGGAAACTATTTTGTGCAACTTTTTTGTATTTACAGTTTTGAGGGATAAGCCTCTTAAATTTCTCTAACTACAAATATATGTTAAAAAAGCAAAAACGATTTTCAATTTTTTTGTAGTTTATTGCACTTTTTTGCAATTTATGTAATTACTATGCACTTAATGAATACATATTATTAAAATCTGGGCTATAATGGTTGTTTATATTAATTGCGCGCATAAACTGTTTTTATGTTTTGTTGGTGGAGTAAGTTGATTTAACAGCACATTAAGGTGGCTGAACTACTCCACTGAATTGTTTACCGTTGATAGCTCACGTACTGGTTGAATGAGAAAAAAAAGTTGTGCGTCATCACGTAAAATCGACAACCGCTTTCAAGAATAGCTTGAAAGTAGAAGCCTGTTGTTGATAACTTATCTCGTTCTTCATGCCAGTGACAGCTTCACGGGTCTGACTGTATATTTAACTCAATAAAATACATTGTAATCAAGCCTTCTACAAAACGAAACTAAATGGTTTGCAGTCCCTCTGCAGTAACTGTTTTAAGAGGAACCTTACAAACAGAACTAAACAATGAAATATAGTTGGCATGACGATCATGCCCAGATTGTATAAAATAAATAAAAGGAAATCATTCATATGAAAACCTTTTCTATAAAAAGAGAGATGCATAAGGTAGATTAAGGCTGTCTCATTGTTCAGCCAAGGAAAGTGTGTGAAAAGGTAAATGTCTCCAGCCTGGATGACGGGTGGGACTGCAGCCCACCCAGAGCCCTTGATGGATACAAAATAAAATATAGAAATCAAAAATAATAATAAATTACTTGGTTCGACAGGCAACAGAGAGAATGAATGTGACTGAAGGTTGGATCTGAGATGAGGCAAACAGAAGACCAGTCTAAAAAGTAGGCACAAACCTGTTCAGAGAAAAAGCAAATTTGTACAGATTGGATGAATTCTAAATTATCTGTTTGCTGAGTAAGATGATCCTAACTATTAAATTGGCTCAGTAGTAGTATAGTGATTTACACTGATAAAATGTTGTAATATACTGTTGTATTATATAGAAAGAAAAAGATGATAATATTAATAAAAATATAATATTAATGACAAGAAGTATCCTAGTCAGTATGATGTGAGATGGATAATTGTTATGAAGTAGTCTGCATCAAGCTTAAGGTTTGCTCGAACTCAGTATAATGACATATGAGATGAAGAAAATAAAGGCAATATCTAAACCAATTAGGTGCATAGAGGCACTTAACCTGCTTGAAAACTGTCATTTATCCTAGATAAATATTACTGAGATGTAGAGCACATTTATAATGACAACTAATAAGCCAAACCCTGTAGATGACAGCTAAAGCTACAAGATTGAGAAGCTGATTTAAATATGTGGACACTACTAAGCTAATGAGCGAGTTAAACATTTTTATTTATTTGTTTTTAGGCAGAAGCTGCATAGAGGACAGCACAGGGAGCTGTCTATCAATGAATAGAAAACACACATACACAAATTGTTACATGTGAAATTATTTTTGGAAAGAATCAGAAGTGAGATGGTTTTGAATTAAGAAATCAGTGAAAAGATGCATGAATTAAACCTGATAATAACATACAGAGGCAATGAAGAAAGCAGCTTACACTCACTGAACATTAACATGCATAGGAAAAGTAATGAAGACCTGCTTACACTTATACACATAACATAAGTTGGTATTTCTGACCAGAGAGAGGGAAACGGGTAGTTTAAGTACTCAGGATAATAATGAAAATGTCTTAGTTGTGTTTCTTCAGGAGCAAAACAGACCTGGACAAGCAGAAAATGCATTAACCTTACAAGGACAAGCAAGAACACAAACATGCGCAATGAAGAACAGCTTGCTATTTGTATGAGTGATAGAATGTGAGCTCAGTTTTCCCTCACACTTCTGCTCTGTTTCAGTAGCAGCATTTTTCTTTTTGTGTCCTGACTCATGTATGTTTTTTTGTTTTTTTGTTTTATTTGATTATTTTATTTTGTTGGTTTGGAAACAAATTTGTGGCAATACTTGTGGATCACAGTGACACATAGTGATTAGGCATATGATTTACAAATGCCCAGTTTTAGAGCTGTAAACTGTGAGCAATTCAAAGTTTAAATTGCATATCATTTTAGAGTAGAGAACTGTGAGCAATTCAAAGTTTAAATATATATATATATATGAGAGAGAGAGAGATGAAATAAGAAAACTTTAACTTCAAAGTTGAAATATGTAAGATGAGTGAAATGTGTGAATTCTTTGAGAAACAAGAAATTATTTAAACATGCCTTAAGTGAAAATGTAATGTTGCATCTATAGAGAAGAAAAAGCGTGCAGTATTTTAACAATAGGCCTTTTAATAAAAACAACTGAAGCAACATGTAATACTCCGATTTTCCCAGTAAAAAAAAAAAAAAAAAAAAAAAAACAAACACGGGGAAATATCGGCTAGTACATGACCTTAGAGCAAAGAGGTCACGTACCTTGGCCACAGACTGACAGGACAAGGCAGACAGCTATTAGACAGCAGAAAACTAGTGGTGCAAAATGCTACAAAAAACCTGAATTGAAACTGAGAACCTTAGCTTTATTGCTGGTGATAAACGACAACGTGAACTGAACAATGACACTGAGAACTGACCACACAGGCATAAATCTGAGGGTACGATGCGACACTGAGCACAGGAAAACACAGGGCTAATATACACAGGGTGGTAATCAGCGAATGGGCAACAGGAGGGAGACACAGCTGGGAGAGATCAGGGCTAACGAGACGGGGGGAACCAAGCTGCCCACACTAACATAAGACGCAGACCTTCACAATAAAACAGGAACAAGAAACCATCACACTAAGACACAGACTTGACATTTGAGAGAGACAGAAAATGACACATGGAACTAGACATATACTAAGCAGACCAAACCGAAGAACAAATCCTAAACACAAACATGAAACTCTCATCATCATCATCATCATCATCATCATTAACACAACAGGAGAACAAGAAAACAATCCCTGATGCAAAATTACACCAAAACATAATAAACTCAAAATACTGGGTCCACCGGAACCAGAACCGTGACAGATGGTTTGGAGGAAGTAATTATTGAAGTTAATTCAGAAAGATCAATTGGAGAAAAAGAGTCTTAACTTAAGGTTTACCTGTCAATCACATTCAAATGGGACCACCCGAGTCTAACTTTGTCTTACTGCTCAATGTGTAGATCTCAAGTCACAGATCTACACATTGTGCACTTCTTGTGAGGAACCAATCTCTAATCAAAATGTATTTCAGGCCCCGCCCCTTCACCTTCTTTTTCCCAGATGGGTGGTATCCAAATTTCATCAACACGGCATGTCAATAAAAGGGAATGGCAAAGCAATAAAATGAAATGACTAGGGTCAGAAAATCTGAAAGCTATCATGAGCTCATTTTTACAAAGTAATTTGTTCTTGTTCGTTTTGCTGTATTCTTATTTTTCTCATACTATACCCTCTTCTCTGTTTCCCTCCTCGTGCCAACTACAGGAGCAATTTAATCTAAACAGAATGCAGAAGAGTGGAGAGGTCATCCTGGGAGGACTGTTTCCAGTCCACTTTTTCTCAAGCATTCCTGACCTGTCTTTTACCTCACAGCCACAGCAACCTACTTGCCATAGGTGAATATGAAAAGGAAACAACAGAAAAAAGAGAGAAACAGGACAAACCTAATGCTAATATAAACATAATTGTAATATCTAATTATATTGTGTTGATTAATAAAGCTCAGCTGTTTTCTGAGTATCCTGATGTATTTTTCAAATCAAAATGTTTTTTGTTAGTTTCTATGTACAAGGATTTAGACAAGCACAAACCATGGCTTTTGCAATTAATGAGATCAACAACAACTCCAACTTGCTACCTAATGTGACTCTGGGATACACCCTTTATGATAATTGCGTTGAACTTGGAATTGGATTCCGTGGAGCATTGTCATTAATCAGTGGTCAAGAGGAACAGATTATATTACACAATACATGTGTTGGAAATCCTCCAGTTGTAGGGATTGTGGGTGATTCTTCCTCTACTCCTTCTATTGCTATCTCCAGCATCTTAGGTTTGTACAGAGTACCTATGGTAAGTTTTCAGTTTAATATTATTTTTGTTTATATTAACTTAATTGTACATTAAATGTTTAAAACAATGTACAATATACAGTCTGTATCTTTCACAGGTGAGTTATTTTGCCACATGTTCCTGTTTGAGTGACCGTCAAAAGTATCCATCCTTCTTTAGGACGATCCCAAGTGATGCTTTCCAGGTTAAAAATCAATCTGGACAAATACAAAAAGTCAACAGCAGCTGATGAGCAGCACTCATGTTTTAATCTGTTCTCACTTAGGTACGTGCAATGATTCAGATTCTAAAATATTTTGGCTGGACTTGGGCAGGTCTGCTCATCACTGATGATGATTATGGACTTCATGCAGCCAGATCCTTACAATCTGAGCTGAGTGTGTCTGGAGAAGGTTGCCTTGCCTATGTTGAGGTTTTACCCACTGACAAAGACACAGATGAACTCAGAAGGATTGTGGATGTGATGAAGAAATCCACGGCTCATGTTGTCATTGCCTTTGTGTTTGAGACTCACATGATAAACCTTATGGAAGAGGTGCAGTTTTAAAAGAATTTGTTTCTCTAAACTGGTTAATACATGTATTATGTCTTTATTTGAATGAGTACAGAAAAATAATGGTATAGAATTCATAGAAGTCAAGCAAGCACTTCAATATTATGATGATGTCAGTCATTGCTATTTACAATACTGCTTTTTACAATGCACAGATAGAAAGGCAGAATGTAACAGGCCTACAGTGGTTGGCCAGTGAAGGCTGGACAGCAACAGCTGCTGTGCTTCAAACACCTCAGCTCATGCCATATCTAGGTGGTACACTGGGCATCGCTATTCGTCGAGGAGAAATACCAGGGCTCAGGGAATTCCTGTTACAAATACGCCCTGATCTGCTTGACAGTAATAGCTATGGAAAGACAATGGTGAGAGTTCAAAACTTTACTGTATTAGCTGCAAAAATTTAATTTTGTCCTTTTTAAAAACAAAAAACAAACAGCAGGTGCACACAAACACAGCTATTAATAATATATTTCAATCATATATTTCAGGTGAATCAGTTTTGGGAATTCACATTTCAGTGTAGATTTGCTCCAGCTCCACCAGGCTGGCTGGAAGCTGGAGGAGCATTATGCACTGGACAGGAAGATCTAGAAAATGTGAATACTGAGTTCTTGGACATTTCCAACCTCCGGCCTGAGTATAATGTGTACAAAGCTGTTTATGCCCTGGCATATTCCCTTGATGACATTCTGCAATGCAAGCCAGGAAGAGGGCCTTTCAGTGGGCACAGCTGTGGCACTTTGCAATCACTGGAGCCTTGGCAGGTGTGATATTAATTTATACTTCATCTATGAGTAAATCATTGGTTCTATAATTACTTTCAGTACAACAAAATGTACCCTGTCGGATAAAAAAAAAAACAATTCAATACGATGAAATGAGCTGAAGAGAGCTAAATGGGTTTTTCATATTGAGCGAAAGTAGTGTTTAGTATATTTATATTAGAGCACATTAACTAGTATGCATATTTATTGCACAATTATAGATACCCATGCTTAATTTAGAATTAGATTTTAATGCATTTAAATACAAAAGTATAATAATTGTTAGATTTAATTTGGTTATTGGATATAGAATGTCACTGTCTGCACTGTGAAATTTATTTCTTGCATACTTATACCTTTAACAGCTTGTTTATTACTTGGAAAGGGTAAACTTCTCCACTCCATTTAGTGATCAACTGTCATTTGATGAAAATGGTGATGTTGTGCCAATTTATGATGTGATGAACTGGTTGTTGCTCCCTGATGGAAGCATTAAAGTTCAGAGTGTGGGTGAGGTTAAGGGGTCAGCTTTCAAAGGTGAAGAACTCATACTTGATGAAAACAAAATCTTCTGGAACTCTATATCAAACAAGGTTAAGTATGCTTTTATTTGATCGTTACCTTTTATGACATTTACATTATATAGAATTGCAGCAGGCAATATTTATTTATTTTTTTGTCCAACAGCCAGTTCGATCAATATGTAGTGAAAGCTGTCCACTCGGTACCCACATGATAAGAAAGAAGGGGGAACCCAAATGCTGTTTTGACTGCATCCCTTGTTCTGACGGAAAAGTCAGTAATATGAGCAGTAAGTGTATTTTCAAGTTTTTTTTTTAATCTGTCAGCATGACATGTTGAATTTCATTTTCATTAAATATAGTAGGCATTTAATTATCTTCCCCTTTCATCATCTTTCTCCCTTTTGCCAGACTCCTTGGAATGCACCAGTTGTCCAGAGGATTTTTGGTCAAACCCCCAACGTGACCACTGTGTTCCTAAGAAGACAGAGTTCCTCTCTTACCTTGAGCCTCTGGGTATTTGTTTGACAGCAACCTCATTACTGGGCACATTTTTATGTGCTGTTATTCTAGGGATTTTTATCTACCATCGCAGAACACCCATAGTACGTGCCAACAATTCAGAACTTAGTTTCCAGCTATTGCTGTCACTCAAGTTATGTTTCCTGTGTTCACTGCTGTTCATTGGACGACCCAGGCTGTGGACATGCCAACTCAGACATGCAGTATTTGGGATCAGCTTTGTGCTGTGTGTCTCATGCATCCTAGTAAAAACCATGGTTGTTCTGGCTGTGTTCAAAGCCTCCAAGCCAGGAGGGGGAACCAGTTTGAAGTGGTTTGGTGCTATGCAGCAGAGAGGAACAATTCTGTTTCTTACATCTATTCAAGCAGCCATTTGCACTGCTTGGCTTGTTTCTGCTTCCCCAACTCCACATAAAAACACCCAATACCAAAATGATAAGATTGTTTATGAATGTGTAGTTGGGTCTAGTGTTGGTTTTGCAGTGTTGTTGGGTTATATTGGCATGTTGGCTTTCCTCAGTTTTCTAATTGCATTCCTGGTGAGGAATCTCCCTGAAAGTTTTAATGAGGCCAAGCTCATCACATTCAGCATGCTGATCTTCTGTGCTGTGTGGGTGGCCTTTGTTCCTGTCTATATCAGCTCACCGGGAAATTATGCAGATGCAGTGGAGGTATTTGCCATCTTGGCCTCAAGCTTTGGCCTCTTGATCACATTGTTTGGACCCAAATGTTACATAATCCTGCTGAAACCAGAATTGAACACAAAAAAGGCTGTAATGGGTCATGGCACTGAATCATAAAAATGTTTTCACATAAATTAAAATACATGCATGTAAATAAATACATTTAAATGATTAGATCTGAAACTTTTGAAGCTAAAGCATTTTTATTGTTTACTGAGAGCTTTTACCTAACGTGCACAGGGGACCAAAACTGAAGACACACTTTAGGTCACGGGCCAAACAAGGTAAACATTTTTTGAAAACACTAAAACATGTTTTTTAAACATAAATATAAATAAATATAGACAGGAATATTATTCCAAAATAAATAAACTTAAAAAAAATAAACTTTAACTTTAAATATTTTGCTCTTAACAAAAATATATCCTGTCAAAATTATGCAAGTTAGAAATATGAACATGCTGCCAAAAACCCCAGAAAAAATAAATGAAAGCATTTACAAGGTTCGAGCCGCATGTAGACAGAGCTGGGGCATTGCTTCAGGAATGGAACTAATAAACTTTGCAGCCCATTCAATGTCGTTCTTTGCCTTGAGTGTCCCATTACACTGCAGCTCCATCTGAATCTGCACAGGTGCAGTTTCCACATAAATGGGTTGGAAAGCAGCTCAAGATTCTCTTTTTGTGCTTCAAAATCACCAAAGTGTCATGCGAACTCAGTGCGCAGTGTGCTCAGTTTATTAGGAAAGTGCGCCGACTTGGTTCAACATTACTTGGCAACAGGGAACGTGAGGCAAGTTCCACTGGTGCATTTGTGACAGCTTCACTTGAAATGCCTTCACCGCATCATAGATGCCATGTCCATGACAGATTTCCTTGCTGAGCTCAAAAACTCTTTTGAGAACTTTTCCCCAACTCAGCCAATGGACCTCTGTATGATAAGGAATGTCGGCAAACTCTGAATCTATTTCCCACATAAAAGACTGAAATTGAGGGTGATTTAAATCTTTAGCTCAGATAAAATTTACGGTTTGCGTTACGGGGATTATTACATGCTCCATTTTTGGGACTTTACCACACAGTGTTTCCTGGTGTATGATCAGTGAGTGATATGCTGTTAACTCACTGGTACAGTTCTCCTCCTGCATCTTTACTCGCATCCTGCCGACTAGTCCACTTTTTGGACAACAGTGCTCCATCTGTTGTAAGTCCAACAAATTTGTCCCAGGGCAGTTTCATGTTTGGCATACGTTTTCAAAAATGTCTTTTCCTGTCGTTGTCCCATGCATCGATTTATTGTCCAATATTTCCACTCCACGGATGAAGATGGCCAGCTGTGCAATGTCCATCATGTCTGTACTTTCATCCACAGCAAGAGAGTATGCAATAAAGTTTTTGCTTCTGTCACACAACTGTGTTCTTAAATCAGTGGCTCTCCAAAAGTTGATTCTGTTCATCTGGACGTAGTGTTTTCAGTGGGAGAAACGTTTCATCACTCATCTAAGTGTCTTCTACAGTCTCAGCAGACTGCAGGATTCGTCAATCATATAAACAGTACATTTGCATAATAACTGAAACCAGCCCACTGAAGGAACAATGGGCTGGGAGGTCAGTTCCTTAATCATAATTATGCAAATTCTCATGACCATTGATCAACAACCACTGATCAAAGCCCACTGATCAATGGCCATGAGTACCATTCACAGAGGGTTGGGGAATGGCTGCAATCACAGCATTGTAAGATAGTAAAGATGTATCCTTAGGCCCCCACCACGATTCAGAGATGGTCTTCTCCTTGACTCCGCGCTCAAACCAGCGTTCCTCCCTGTCCAGGATGTGTACATACTCGTCATTGAAAGAGTGTCCACTGGCTTGTAGGTTTAAATATACTGCAGAGTCCTGGCCTGACGAGGTAGCTCTTCTGTGTTGTGCCATCCACTTCGCCAGAGGTTGTTTGGTTTCCCCAATGTATAAGTCCTGGCAATCCTCCTGGCACTTAACAGTGTACACTATGTTACTCTGTTTGTGTCGGGGGACCCGATCCTTGAGGTGGACCAATTTTTGGTGCAGCGTGTTTTGGGGATTGAAAGCCACAGAGACCCGGTGTTTAGAAATAGTGCATCTCAACTGTTCCGATACTCCTGACACATACGGGATCACTACAGGTTTTCGCTTAGTCACTGATTGTCCTTCTCTCCTGGATTGGCTGGAGCTTTCTTTTGGTACCTTCAGCTGTGGTGGACCCCTAGAGGGCTCCACTCACACCCAGTGTTGAGGAAGTGTGTTGCTGTGTTTTGTGGCGCGATGTGTTCAGTTGATCTGTGGAGAGGAATAAAGAAGGAGTGAGAACTAAGAGCTGTGTGTCGTCCATGCTTACCTCCACATCGGTGACCCCTGACTCGAGCATGCTACGGGCCGAGGATAACGCAGACTCCGTTATGGATGCAACAGTGGCCGCCGGTCCTCCGCCTCCTGCTGCAGCTACGTTTGCTGTGGCGCTAAAACTGCCAGGCTTTTGGCTCCACGATCCCCCGTCATTGTTCGTGCAGGTGGACGCTCA
This sequence comes from Haplochromis burtoni, assembly GCF_018398535.1. Classification (NCBI taxonomy): domain Eukaryota; kingdom Metazoa; phylum Chordata; class Actinopteri; order Cichliformes; family Cichlidae; genus Haplochromis; species Haplochromis burtoni. The sequence goes on from NW_024583733.1 coordinate 45,712, forward strand.
GTTTGCCCTTCACAGCATCTTGGCTGATGACACAAAGTATCACCATGTGGTGGCCTCGCTCGACCCACTGGCCACCCATCGCGCGATGACCCTCCTCCCTAAATAGCTGCTTCTTTGGCGCTATGCCCTCTCCGACACAGAACGAGTCGAAAGCTCCTCACCCTGTCAGGCTTGGGTGGTGGTACGGCTCTTGAGCTCATGGAGAACACGCTGTCGTTGCTCGGGCCAGATGACAGGAGATTCCTCTTCGCCCACCTCTTCCTCCACCAACTGCCGGCTGCCGTGAGAGCTGTCCTCGCCAACTCCCTGCTTCTGGCTGTGAAGGATTATCGCTCCCTGGCTGAAGAAGCGGAA
>NW_024583733.1:48330-49504 GCF_018398535.1 Haplochromis burtoni
TCACATGGTGCCCAAATCGGACGGTCGGTGGCAGATTTCCGCCGTTTAAATAATGCCACAGAGAATGACTGTTACCCGATCCCCCACATTCAGGATTTTTCCGCCAATCTCGCCGGGACCTCGATTTTTTTCTAAAATTGACTTGGTGCGGGGGTATCACCAGGTTCCCGTACATGCCGAAGACGTTTCTAAAACTGCTGTCATTACCCCCTTCGGCTTGTTCGAGTTTTTGCACATGCCATTTGGCCTGAAAGGTGCCACCCAGACCTTTCAGCAGCTGATAGGCTCCATTTTGCATGGGCTGCCATTCGTTTTTCTTTACCTGGACGATACCGTTGACCACTGACGCATCTGACGTGGCAATGGGTGCCGTGTTGGAACAGCGGGTTTCAGGTCTCTGGCAACCGCTTGCCTTTTTCAGTCGGACACTTTGGGATGCCGAATGCAAGTACAGTGTTTTCGACAGAGAATTGCTGGCCCTGCGCCTAGCGACACGACATTTTTTCCTCAAGGGTCGCAACTTTACTGCGTACATTGACCACAAACCTTTTACGTTTGCCATGTCCAAGGTCTCTGACCCATGGAGCGCACGCCAGCAGCGCCCGTTGGCGGGCATTTCGGAGTTTACCACAGACATTCAGCATGCAGGCACCCCTCAAGCCTTTCCGCGTCCCCGGTAGGTGTTTCGATCACGTTCATGAGGACCTGGTTGGTGCCTTGCCACAGTCACAGGGTTTCACACACCTTTTGACTGTGGTGGACTGCACGACCAGGTGGCCGGAGGCGGTACCCTTGGCATCCACTGACAGTGGTGACGGTGGCCAGAGCATTATTGTCACCGTGGATTTCGCGTTTCGGTCCCCCTGCTAACATTACCTCGGACAGGGGCCCCCAGTTTGTTTCTGAGCTTTGGTCTGCCATGGCTGACGGCCTGGGGGTCAAGGTCCACCGTACCACAGCATACCACCCGCAAGCTAACGGGATGTGCGAGCGGTTTCACCGGTCACTCAAGGCCGCGCTCCAGGCTTCCTTAACAGGTGACGACTGGGTCAACCGTCTTCTGTGGGTTTTGCTGGGATTGCGTAGCACGGTTTCCCCGGCTGAACTGGTTCTGATTATTATATTATCTTATGCCACGTTAGACCCCTAATTAAAGATTGTGAAATCATTATGT
>NW_024583733.1:50669-51885 GCF_018398535.1 Haplochromis burtoni
GTACAGTAGACATTTGAGTTGCTGTAAATAGTTTTAAAAACCTTTATATGTGAAGCTAATGTTTTAATATGTTGTTAGAAAAAGGAGTCTTGTAGCGGTTACGAACGTGAAGCTGAGCTGAATCCGACAGTCATTCGCCATTACATGAACCCCTCTGGTGAGTTAGCTTGCAGCTCATGTTCGCATGAAATGTTTGTGCCTTATTATGCTGCAGTGAGGTATCAAATCTACCACTGTCATGTTTGTTAAGAAAGAGGCTAAATATTGTATAACGTGTGTTATTGGCTGACTGTTAGCAAGTTAGCCGTTAAGTGAGCCTGGCTAATGTCCTAAAATGGCGGCCGACATGAGGTCAGTTACAGAGTTATTTTGTTGTGCCTAAGGGAACAGCATTATTAAGCATTGTTAACAGCATTTATGTTCTGTTATATTTTTATTTTGACAAACCTGTATTAATATAATGGTAAGACTGTTAAAAAGCCATTAGTGACATGGACACTGAGTCAGTGGTACTGAGACTTATGAACATTTTTAGTTAATTCTTCTGCACACTTGTGTGTAGGCTGGTTTGTTTGCCCTTTTGGTGCCCTGGATCCGACTGGATGAACTGCCTTGTGGAAGCCCTCATCTGATGACTCTGCTGAACCGTCCTGGCTAGTAGATGGTCGTTGCTGCGGGTGGATGCTTCTGCTTGCTGGATGCTATTATTGGATGCTACACCATTCCAACAGAGCGGTAAGAACAATTCAAAGGGCCCCAACGATGCACTTTGCTTTTCCCTGAGCTCAGGTGATTTTCTTTTGGCCAAAGGACCTTGATGGATACATATTTGAATTTATTTATTTATTTTATTTTTCTTGGGACACTGAGTGGGAAGACACTACAAAAAAGGGTTTATTATTTAAAATTGTGTGCTGGAAGCCTTATTGTTCCTGTGGTGGAGCAGCTACTACCAATCTCCTTTACGAAACTAGCCTCGGATGGGATACAGATATTTGGGACACATTTGATTTCTTGTAACCTATTTCTAGAGAAACTGTGATTCTGGGCTTAGACTTCGAGGTGAAATTGATGACACTGACACCTAGTGAACTGCCCAAGGTCAACAGTCCTGATTTCCACGCATTAAAGGTTTGGCGTAAGTACAGATTGTGTTACACATGAGGTTGTAGATGTCCCCCATTACTGATGGAAATCTCACAGTCTAAGAAGGCTA
>NW_024583734.1:0-23605 GCF_018398535.1 Haplochromis burtoni
CGGACTCCCGGCAAATTGTTTTCAACCTCACCGCCGTCTTTCGCTACTCAGGTTAAACATATATAAGTCACTTAGATTACTTAAATATGTTATTGTTTGGCCTTTTTACAGTGTTTTATTTGATCCTGAATAAATCGGTTTGGCTGAGATTAAAGTTATAGTTTTTACACAGCTGAATAAACGTCATGCAGACAACTGATTATCAGACGTGTGAGATGCTCGAGAATATACTCCGGTGTCCCGGTATATTTTAGATAGCAAGGAGCAGACGGCTGAGTTTATTAAACTCCAACGAAACAATCTGCAAATTTCATAAAATATCATCTTGTCTTTATTTTTAGTTAGCACATACCTTAAACACTTAAAGCTGTAAGCTAATGATAGTTATATAAGAGCAGATGCATGCTGGTGCAATAAGCTGTACGTTGTACGTCCAATGGATGCATGATCTGATTAGTCAACTAATCGGAAAAATAATCGGTGACTAGTTGACTATCAAAATAATCGTTTGTGGCAGCCCTAGTCCACACATATATATATAAAGAATGTGATTTCCTGTGTGGTATTGTCTTTTCTATTTCTGTTTCAAATGTCTTTGTTTTTCTGTCACTGTTAGTGTCGTTCATTTCACCTAAATTTTCCTAATCTCCACATTACAATGATCAGATGGAGATGCCTATTCCCTTGGTTTAGCTAAGAAATTAGTTAAACTATACATTTCAATAGAATATAGAATGTGCTAATGTTGCAAAAATAATGGTAAACGCATCCAAAAATCCAAGAAAGAACCATTAACTGCTGTATTAAATGTATGAAAGTTAATTTAAGAAAAAAAAGTGAACTTCCAAATGGTACATCCATGAATGCAGGAATAAGGTAATAAAATAACTTATACCTAAAAGGAAATCTAAAGGCCAAGTTTGAAATGCAAATTTATGTGAATAAAATGATTGACCGATTGAAAAATAATTTCCCATTCCAAGTTGGTGTCCCATGGAGTGCTGACACCCCCCCTAAAATCAGTGGTACTGCAATGAAAATTGCAACTGATGATATTTCATAACAGAACACAAAGTAATAAGAGAGCAAATAAGATGTTTTGTATAAAATATGATTTTTTTTTTATTTGTTGGATTTTTTTTTTTCCAGATGAGTGATATTGTCACCTAACAATCCCTTAATAGGGTGCGCCAGGTCTGTCAAGCATCCTCCACTGCCACCTGACCCAACAGTTGACAGCTCAGCCCCTATGTTTACCCAAGTGCCTAGAACATGTGGCCACAGAGCTGATGATACAATTACAAAATAGATCATCATCCTGCGCCTAGAGTGTCATGGTGCCACGTGCACTCATGGACGCCCTTATGCTCGAATATGGTGTTTGTTATGGACAAACTGTGGTTTGCACAGAAGTCCAGTAACAGAACAACATTCTAGGGTTCAGATGTGGCAGGCAGTTCCTTCCAATCACGCCCCTCCAGGTCTCACTGTCTTGCCCACGTGAGTGTTGAAGTCTCTCAAGCACCCCGCCCAGGGACTCCAAGAAGGCCATTTACTCTGAACCGTCATGTGGCACATAAACGCAGACAGGCACCAACAGAAAGTCTCATATTACTCCAGTATTGGACTCCCTTCACTAGTTGACTGTAAATTTTAGGTTTCATTTTAAAATTTTAGTACTAGCCTTAGGGTCCTACCTGGTCAAGCTCCCCAGTGTATATGTGACCTGCTGAAACCACATTCATCTTCCCAAGCTCTAACATCATCAGGTCAGAAGCTGCTGGTGGTCCCAAGCTCTCAATGGCCACTGCCCAACAAACGTTGCACATGACCGATGTGGGTGGTGGGCCTACAGGAGTGTGGGCCCATGTCCCTTTTTTGGGCTGTGCCTGTCTGGGCCCCCGGACTAAGGTCCGGCCACCAGATGCTCATCCTTGGTCATCCTCCCCAGGCCTGGCTCCAGGGCGAGGCCCTGGTAACCCTATTCCAGGTAGGGTGAACTAGTCTCTTGATCTTCTGCTCATTGGAGATTTGTTAATCGCTCTTTGTCTGGTCCCGGACCCAGGACCAATTTACCATGGGATACCCCATAAAGGGTAGAAGCCCCCGGACAACATCGTCACTGGGATCCCTTGGACACACAACCCCCTTTGAATCGCAAACCTTGTGGTGGAGGGGTTTGTGAGTACAATTCTGTTAAAAACAAACAAGCAAAGAAAAAAATCAGGCACTCAACCACACATTTAAAATTTTCTTGGTTTTAGTAGTCACAGAAGTCACAGCTGAGGGTCGAAAGAGCTGCATGCGGCTTGCTAGGCATGGGTTGCAGACTCAGAGTTGTGCAGACACCATGACCTATTTCTAAGTAACCACTTGCAAAAAGACAAAGATTTACACAAATTTTCACTGACCTGCTTTTATCTTCTTCTCATCTCATTCGTCCCCTTTGTGGTTCAGAAACTGATGTGAAAATAATTTCTGCCAGACATGTTGTTTACCAAAACCTCAACTCATGCTTGAGGTTAAAGACCAAGGTTCACTGCAGACTTTCCTGCAGTCACAAAATGGCAACATGCTTCAAAAAGAAAAAAACCCAAATTCTTACACATATAAATGTATTTATATAAAACATTATTTTAGAGTTTATAAATCATGTAAACTGTACTTAATGGGTTACCTGACATTATTAAAAGATGCTTTTTTAAAAGAGTATCAGTCCTCGATAAAGTAACTGGGCACTTCATCACTGGAGCTGCTGATCCATTTTCACATTTCACGTGACGGCTGCTCATCCAAGATACCAATCACCTGCTCAGCAAATCATAATCTGGTAAATGGAACACAAGTGTTGCTAAATAATGTTTGTGTAGCATTTTATTTCAGTTTGAGATGCTCCAGTGTGCAGTTTATGTGTGATTAGTTATTTTTACTTTTGCTGCTGTTATAACCAAATTTCCCCTTGTGGGACAATTAAAGGGTTATTCTATTCTTATTGCAGTGTTTTAAGAGATCTGATGTTCTTCAAGATAGGGCATGGCATTCAAATCATTAAGATGATATTAGATCAACCAAAGAAATCTTCACCACCACAGGCACATCACCGCCTGATTCACTGATAAGGGGTACTGCCGAGGTGGGGGCAGTACCCCACCTCCACCTCGGCATCTCCGACCACATCTGCATTATGCTGGTCCCTGCCTACCGTCCCCCACTACGATGTTCCAAACCGACACAGAAAACCATCACTGTGTGGCCCAATGATGGTGACTCTGTACTGTAGGATTGTTTTGAATGCACAGACTGGCAGGTCTTCAGGATGCTGCTGTATATAAGGAGAAGCTGGATTTGGAGGAGCAAACATCTGCTGTCCTCAGCTACATCAGTAAGTGTGTGGAGGATGTTACCACCACCAAGTCTGTGATGTGCTATTCAAACCAGAAACCTTGGTTGAATGCAGAAGTCTGTTCCCTGCAGAAAGTCAGGGATGCTGCATTCAGGTCTAGTGATGCACAGAAACTCAGGAGGGCTAGGAGAGAACTGACCGTAGACGTCAAGAGAGCCAAAGCCACGTATACGCAGAAGATTCAGGGTAGTTTTTTCTTCCCAGGATCCATGCAGTATGTGGAGGGGTATCATGCGCATCACTGACTACAAAACCAGGGATACACAATTCCCCAGGAACCCTTCTCTGCCTGAGGCTGTCCACCGGTTCTATGCCTGCTTTGAGGACCCTAACACACCCTCACCCAGCATCAGACTCTGCCGACCACCAGAAGAAGAAACCCTCAGTGTGACCGCAACTGAAGTGAAAAGGAGCCTCAAAAGGATTAACCCCCACAAAGCTGCCGGCCCAGACAACATCCCTGGGCGGGCGTTGAGGAACTGCACTGATCAGTTCTCTGAGGTTCTGTCAGACATCTTTAACTCCTCATTTATCCAGGCAGCTGTCCCCACCTGCATGAAGACTGCGACCCTCATCCCAGTACCCAAGAGCTCTGTTGTGACAGGTCTAAATGACTATTGGTCTGTAGACCTCACGCAGATTGTCACGAAATGCTTTGAGAGGCTGATTATGGCCCACATCAAAGCCACCATCAGTTTCACTTCAGACCCACACCAGTACGCCTATCGGAGGAATCAATCCACAGAAGATGTCATCTCTTCTGTAGTTCATACCACCCTCACCCACCTGGAGCAGAAGAATTCTTATGTCCGTATGCTCTTCATGGACTTCTCATCTGCTTTCAATACTATGATCCTGCAAACACTAGTAGACAAACTACTGACTCTTGGACTGAGCTCTTCTCTTTGTAACTGGGTTCTGGACTTCCTGACCAACAGACTGCAGTTTGTGAGGATCCACAATGTCTCCTCATCTTCCATAGTCCTCAGCACTGGCTCCCCTCAGGGCTGTGCGCTCCTGTTCACGCTGCTTACATATGATTGCTCACCTAACTATCCAGGCTGTCATATTGTGAAGTTTGCGGACGACACAGCTGTGGTTGGATACATCACAAACAATGATGAGACCAGCTACAAGAAGGACTTGGAACACTTAGAGGACTGGTGCAGGAAAAATTATATCTGTTTAAATGAGAAGAAGACAAAGGAGATGATTGTCATTCCAGAAGCTGTGAGACTTCTTTGTGCATAATGGACAAAAACTGTTATTGTAGCACATAAGCACTACTGACACTTACTGACATCGTCACTTTATCAGAGTTGGACATCATGCCAGTTTGCTGCTATATCTATACTCCATACTGGTACTCAGGTTGTTTTGATTCTGTTTCTTCATTGTTCTTTCTTTCACTCCAGGACCCTTTGCACATATTTTCATTCCACCTCATGTAAACATATGATGCAAATGACAATAAAGAAGCCTTGAATCCATGTTTTCATGTAATTCTCACCCTACTGTCTAAATATTGCAGCAGAAATTGCAACTCATCAGACAAGCCACTGTTTTGTGATCATTTATTCTTTAAGTTTAGTAAACTTGTGTGAACTGTAGCTCTAGTTTCCTTTTTTTAGTTGACAGCAATGGTATGCACTGTGTTTTTCTGCTGCTGTTGCCCATATATTTCAATGCTGGATGTTTTTGTGCATCCAGAGGTGCTCTCCTGTGTACTAAATTTATAATGAGTGGTTCTATGAAGACATTGCTGTGTTTAGGCATGAAGCTTTTCTTTATAAATGCAGAGCAGCAGATACAGCTGTATCTTTCAGATTCTAAACTCTCACACAGTGTGCTCACAGTATGAAAAACCACATAAAAAAGTCCAACACACAAACATTGAAAGCTTGCACCCACCTGCAGCATGAGAATGCCACATCTTCTCTGTGGGTGACCCTGAACTGGCAGAAGGACCACCTTCTGTGTCATTAATTTATCCTGTTGACAGGATAGTTAGTAGTCACAGAACCAATTAGTTTTTAATGCCTAATCTAACAGAACCTCCAGAGACACAAAAACATGAGTTTGTGTCTGAAAACACCTTGATGGTTTCATAAGCTGATGTGGTAACGTGTTTGAAGGATAAAAAACAGACAAGAAAACTCATGTTCAGCTTTTTGTCTATTTTAATTTAAATGGCCCACAATTTCCAAAATAACCATTATATTGTATTTAGCTTTGCCAGGTTACTTGTGAACTGGAGCTGAGGAAGCATGTTTAACAAACTCTGAGTTTTTAAACTTAGAGTTTGTTGAATAGATGAGTAGAGAAAGCAGGTCATCATCAACAGAGCCATGATTCACCATGGCAACTGATAAATAAAAAGCTCCTTCTTGCTCATAGTGGTTAATAATACATTTGTTGACACATGAGGTTAGGCAGGTGTCTCCATGTGCTATCATGTTTGCAGATGACTGGGAATTGTAGTGACAGTAGGAAGCAGATAGAAGGTAACTCGCAGAGGTAGAGGTATACATTAGAGAGAATTCAGTTAACTTCAATTTTATTTTATTTATATAATCACAACAGTTGCCTCAAGGTGCTTGAAAAAGGAAAGTGGAATGAAAGTCAGTAGAAGCAAGACAGAATAATAATAATAATGGATTGCATTTATATAGCGCTTTTCGAGACCCTCAAAGCGCTTTACAATTCCACTATTCAGTCACTCTCACACACTGGTGGAGGCAAGCTACAGCAAGGCTGCTATATCGCACCATCAGCCCCTCTAGCCATCACCAGTAGGCAACCTAATTGCAAGACGAACTGCCAACTTTTGAGCCACGATCACCCTACAATACTTGTGTGTGAATAACAGGGAGCCAGGTGGAAAGGTCTACATGCAAGGAATAGAGATACTTTAGTGAAGATAGATAAGTTTAAATACCTGAGATCAATAAAAGTGATTTGATTTGATTTTGATCAACCATTCAAACCAATGACCAGTCCACAACAGAGATGAAGAAGAAAGTGCAGGCAGGGTGAAGTGCGTGGAGACATGTGTCAGAGATGATTTGTGACAAAGGGATAGCAGGAAGTGTGAAAGTGAAGTTTTCTTAAGAGCATAAAAAGAAGGTGACTTTTGTCATTCAAGAAGCTTCTTCAGTTCTAAGACCAAAAGATGGAGAGTCCCTGGTATTTAAACTGTAGTGGGAATTGTCCCTTGAGTGGGTCATTGACCTACCTATGTGCATCATCACATGAGTCAAGATGTGAAAAAAGGCATGGGTTGTTACCACCAGAGGTTTCGGGTGAAACTGATATGAGGCCTTGCCCCGCACTATCATGTGAACAATTGAGGGCTTTTCTCAGCAGTGCATCCACAGAGCAAATTTTGTGTAATTTCTTTTCGTTAATAGCTGTGTGTGTATTGATACTAAAATATTGATTCTTCTGATGCCAGATAGTTGTGTTCTAGATTCAGTTCTCATATTGATATTTTGTGCAAAGTTACTGTAACCCAGATCCCATGTAGCTATTGTGAAGCTAGTGTATAGTACAATGAGACTGGGCCTGGGTTTGTTGTACTACTATATGCATACCAATAAACTCTAATTAGATTAATAAGGACCACTATAACTGTATCTTGCACAAAATTTGTCCTTGATCAGGTATTTATTTAGGAAAGGTGAAGATAAAATAAAATGAAGATAAATAAAACAATAGCAATATGTGCATTTGTGCATGTGGCACACTGTGTTGCACTCTTGGTGTAAACCAGTGTGGCATTACTACAATATTTTGACAGATCTGAACAGGAAGTCTGTCACTTTGTATCATCTACACCAGAGGGAATCAAACTCATTTACCGTTATATGCCACACACAGCCTACTTTGATCTTGAGTGGGCTGTGTGTGAAACTGAAACTCCCCCTTTGTGTCTGTGTAAAGAAGTCACATGTTTAAGAGTTGTTTTGCATTATAAAGAAAGAAATCTGTCAGCATGACATTTTGGACTTATTGTAAGAAATAAATGGGTAAAATTAAAGAAAAAGTTCTGGCAGCTCATTGCCCAGACTGTGACTACTTCGTGTAGTATGAATGGCCCCAAGAGAGGTTTTTTTTTAATCAGTAAAGCTGTAAAACTAATACAAATACAGTTAAAAGTCCAAAATGTCTGCTTATAGTTGTTTGTGGTGAGCAGCAGATCAAACAAGTTAAGAATTATAATTATAAATGGTTTCAAGTGAACATTCAGGCCTGTGAGAGTCATTTAAAAACTCAGACTCTGAGCCATTACTCTGTGCTAGATGCATACATTTCTGCTTCTCAGCCTTTTAAGGCACTTTGTAGAAGTTTATTTTATCAGCTAAGGTTCTTGTGTTTATGTTACTGTTCAGTCTCTATTGGACTGTTTTCGGGTTAAAAGAATATTCTAAGGTTAGGTTCTCTGATGTTAGGTTGTTTAGTTCCTTGCTGTTAGTGATTATGTGTTCCCTCCCTCAGTGTCTTATCTCTGCTTGTCATCCCCTGTGTTACCTCTGCTTTCAGTCCCCTTAAGTTTCCAGGTTTGCTAGTTCTAATTTCTTGTTTCTAGTTTCATGTTTGTATTATTTTATTCCTAGTTTTCCCAATTTAGGTTTTGGGTTAGTTTTCACTATTCCACATGTTTGTAACTTTGTTCAGCCGTCAATAAAGGCTCACCTTTTGTTATTATCCTCCTTTGGCTCCATTTGCCTGCATCTGGGTCCACTCCTCACTCTCTCTGGAAATCGTGACACAGATGCCCATTTTACATTTTTGCACTTTTTTTTTTTAAACTTTTTCTGACACGCTAGCATTTAATCCAGCTCCTTCTCTCTCTTTCTATGTGGCCTGTACCACTACACTTCCTGTGGAACATTTGCCCCATTCCTTCTTTTACATTATTGGCTCGCATGGTGTGCCCACCCATGCCTGTATGGATTCTCAATGGGTCTGAAGCCTGAACAGAGGCTCCCACAAACAAAGAGCCATTAATAACTGACTCATGAAACAATCGCACGGGCCAGATAGAATTGAATTGGGCTTTAAGTCTGATGCCCCCGATATACATAGTATCTTAACTGTCCACAGACTTTATTTTGAACTCTGCATGTTTGTTTATCACATATCCTAGCTATGAACTTAAGAAATATTTCATCAGGATATTCACTTTTCATTTGATGTTTTCTCATTCTTTGTTTAATGTGATTAGATCAGTTGTGTTGATTGTTAAACATGATTATTTTGGTGGTACTTGAATAAAAATTTAAATAACATTTGGTGTCATTTTGTTAAAAAACAACAACTTTGTATTAAATGATGTCTTATAAAGAATGAATCTCTTAAAAAACAATTGAAGGTTTCTTCAAGCCACATCAGCATCAAGTAGTAACAAGAGAAAAGCAATCTATATATGAAACAAGAAAATGGTTTCTGGTTTTCAGGTTGTAGTTCATGAAGGGTAAAGTTCACATGTGAGGGTTTGTCTTCAGTTGTGCTTTACTTCTGGGTTTTCCTGCAGTTACTTTCACTTTCAGGCAAGTTTATCAGAGTGCACAAAGCTACACATCATCACACTCCACTACATTCAGTCTACTTCACCTCTTGTTAGTCACACTCTACAAAGTCAAAATGGGAAAAATTAATTCGCCGCTAAAGCGTGTTTTTATTGGCTTCAACTCATTTTTTGCGGTAAGTGGAAACTTTGGTGTTTCTGATTTTATTTCAGTGTGTGTGGTTTTTCTTACTTATCTTTTTGGGGGGGGGTGAAAGAAAAAAAGATGGAAAAAAGATTTTCAGCTTTTACTCGCTTTGGTATGTTTAAAGAGGAACACCCCCCGCCCCCGAAATAAACCAAACAAAAAACAGACAGGCCAAGGTCACTTCAAAGAGAAGAAAACAGCATTTTTTTTCTATACTTGATGTAAATAAAAAAAAAAAATCTTCATAAAGTGCAAATAGATTTTAAATGTATAAATAACACCCCGATCAAATAAAAAAAATGTAATATAATAATGTAGTAATGTAATAACCAAAAGGCAATGGAGGTTGAAGCATTAAATGAGGTGTTTGATTAGATTTTAATATATATTTCTCCAGTCAGGCAAAAAAACGTAATAAAAAAGTATGCAATCAAATCAATGACTATAGAAAATACATCTTTCATACAATAACTTAATTGAAAAGCTGATCTCAACCCCGAGGAATAAAAAGAAAAATCATGTGCTTTCTTAACTGATGGTATGACACGTAACTTAAAAAGTTATGAGCATTAGAAAATGTATGTTAAACTTTTTTTTTCATACAAAATGTAAAGTTCAGTATGAAAATCAAATTTGATAGTTACCATTTTATTAATTTATAGTTTGAAAGATAAGCAAACGAGTTCATCACAAATTCTAACATACTGTGATTCTGTTTCTTCAGATCCTGGGATGTACACTTATTCCCTTGGTAGTAAAGCGTACTGCCAACAGCACACAGGTAAGAAACAACAACATGTCCTTTGAATCCACCTGTACCAATTTAGAAACAAGCTAGAGATTATTTGAATATATAAAAAAAAAAAACTGAAAAAGCCAAAAAATAGTTAATATATGATGGTGTCACGATCTGACTTGAGGTGAAGAGTGTGGACTCAAGAGCAGGCACTTACTGAGCGTGAGCTTTATTTACAGTGGGAGGCAAGACACACAAAAAAGCAGAGAATGCTAGAGACTAAGATAAACCTTTCAGCTGCTACTCTGAGCCATGCTGCTAAATATAAATGACCACATATAGAAATAATCTTAATTCGCCATTAAAAAGTGGACTGCCAATCAGTGATAGACAATTTTTTAATTGCCCTCCTCTAATACCTGTCTCATATCTTTACAGTTAATATGACAGTCTTAGTTTAGTAAAAAAAAAAGCTGTTGGTAGACGAAAACAACTAGGCTTCCTATTTTGCATTCTGCAGCATGCCAGAATAATGCTCTCTGCAGTTGTGATTTCTCTTGGGTTGTCAGTCACTGCAAGTTTGCTTTAAGTTTGCCTTCATCAGATTTTCTTGCCTCACAGCAAGCAGGTCCTAAGTTTGAATCTACCATCAGGCCACAACTATCTACCGTAGTCTCTCGAGAAAGAGAACGTATGGTACCATGATAATAATGCTGTAGTCTTGTCTTTATGCAAGTCAAAGGAGCTTGCAAAGAAAAGCGTCTGGACTTCTTTAAGTTGCTTGAAGACGTTTCACCTCTCATCCGAGAAGCTTCTTCAGTTCTTCTCGGATGAGAAGTGAAACGTCTTCAAGCAACTTAAAGAAGTCCAGACGCTTTTCTTTGCAAGCTCCTTTGACTACGATGACCTGGATGACTGAGAACCTTCACAGACATATTGTCTTTATGCAACACTTTCAAGTGTTCTTTTGAGCTTTTTTACTTTCCATAGCAAGCATATGGTGACAGTGGGAAGGAAAAACTCACTTTTAACAGGAGGAAATCTCCAGCTCTCCATAATCTCTGAATCTTTGATGATATTGTGTAATTTAGATAATTAAATATTCATATTTGTCACAATTTTGAATTGAGGAGCATTTTTTTGAAGTTGCTCCTCAGTTTGTAGACACAGTTTTAGCAGATTGGTGCACGTCTGCTCTTTATAGTACTTTTTAGATTTCTCAACTTCTTTGAGACATGTCTCTTGAAATTATACATTTTTCCAGTTTAATATGCTTTCTGTATTTTATAGTGAATAAGATTTGGGTTTACTAGGTCAGAAAATCATTTCATTCTATTTTTATTTAAGTTTTAGGAAGTTTCCCACCTTTTTGGAACTGGGGTTGGAGAAATGTTTATAAGCTCAGTTTTTTTGGGTGATGAACGATGGTTAGCAACGGCTACCATTCTTTACTTACTGCACACCGTACGAGAAATGAAAGACTATAAAGCACATAGTTTATACTCATCAGAGGCTTGAACAATTTCTGTTTGGTTGTACATTTGTCTTTGGTGAAATGCGTACATGAAAGACAGATTAGGAGTGTAAACTTTAAAACATAATAAGACTTTTAAGCCAACGTTTTCTTGAGTAAAGTAATGTAAAAAAAAATATTAGGGGGCAGTTGGATGTTTTTTTTATTAAAAATTGCAGACATGCACAAATATTGCTCACATCATTGTCAGTGTCATGTATGACAGACTGCTTCTGAGGTCATCCATCAGTGTTTAAAGCTTGTACTTAGTGGAGAGCAATCTTTGCTCTTTGGCTGATAAACGCTGTGCACATGTGCACACTTTAGCTAAATGTTAAAACAGCTCATAGGCATTGTTATCATTCCAGGGGTTTCACTCATTGCTAAAGTGCAGTTACCACAGCGGCTGAGGACCAAATATGCAAATACTTGCTCAAGTGTGTATATTCTCCTCGTGTCTGTGCGGGGTCTCTACTCCCATAGTCCAAAGACATGCAGTTAGTGGGGTTAGGTTACTTGGTGATTTTAAATTATGATTGTGAGCAGGAATACTTGCCTTTCTCTCTGTGTTAGCCCAGGTACAGGCTGGCGACCTGTCCAGGATGTACATAGGAGGTGGCTGGAATAGGCTCCAGGAGTTGGACAAGAGGTAGAAGAGGAATGGATGAATGATAAAGTCGTGATGTCATGATGACTTGTTGTTGAAACTATATTGTGTTGTTGTTATAGTGTAAAAGAGTTCAGTAGTGCTCTGAAACAAATGCCCTGAAATGCATTCATGAGCACTGAGGACGATTTAGTCATGAACCATGTCTTATGTCATAATGGGGTGATGTTTTGGCTCATTTCAGCTAATTAAATATGCTTTCCGTTTCTATTGGATTCCAGTACCTACCACCTCAAATATTTTAAACAATTTTAAATGTAACTTAACCTACAAACCTGTTTTCTTGGGCAATTGTCTTTGGTGTTTGTACTGTTCTCTCTATGTGTTGAAGTCCCTGAGCATGAACATAGATAAACAACCAGCCAAACTCCTTTTCAAGAGCCAGGAAGGTGAGCATACTTGCTCCTTCAATGACTTCGAACACAGCAATCCTGTTGACCTGACATCATTGAACTGGAGTGAAAAACACATAAAACAAAACTCTTAATGGATTGTCATATAATCAGCAGGTAACTATAGTTAGGCAGTAAAGTAGGAGACTACAAAATAAGTATCTTGTAGATATACATCTGAATAATAATACAACAAAAAATAAGCAGGTGAGCGTACATTTGTATCATTAGCTCAGAAGCTACAAACTACAACTACTGTACTTCAAAGAAGATAGAAAATAATGTCACAAAACACCATTGCTTTCTGAAGGACTCCTCTGAAGGATTATTTTGGATTCAACACAACAGATTTCAAAGGTGTAGCCATGCTTTTTCCAATGTTCTCTGCACTTCCTGCTTCCTGTCTATGCACATATCAAAATAAAAGCTTCACAGTTTTCTGATGTATAACAATAGAAATACAATATTCAGGGCTACTTATTTGTCCCATTAGCATATAAACACTCAAGACAGAACAATGTTGTTCATTCCAAGAAATGATGCTATGTTTATTTTTGTTTGTGTTGTTTCCCTATTTTCCCGGAGGACATGTCAAATATGGTTATGCCAGGTTTGGGCTGGATATTTCTGTTTGCCATTGTCGCCCTAGGTGTCTCCATCCTGGGAATATATGCTGCATGTTCTGAGAAAGTCCTCATGCTCACAATAGTAAGTACAAGAGTCCACATTAAACAAGATAACAAAGAAAGTGATACCTGTTTATCTTTTTGTTGTTAATTTTACAATGAACAAAACTAGAACAAAATGATGATGTGGTAATGTTCTAAGAATTGTTCCATGTACAGTTCGCAGGCCTCATGGGGATTGGAATGATCATCATGATGATCTTTGGCATCATTGCAGCTGTTGAAAGAAACCAGGTCAGAAAAATTTGATGCTGCCAGTCTTACACAAGTGTATTATTATAAAACAAACAACAAGCACACTCCTGGTCATGTTTTCTCACTCTGTCAGCTTTTCCAATGGAAACTGCTATTTGGTTTCTGGGTCAGATTGAGGTCTCACGTTCGAATAGTCAAGTCTGTCCATACTTAGCAATAGCACTGGAAGGCCCCAGAGATGGACATTGCTATCCAGCTTGGTATAAAATTTCAAATTTGAGTTAGATAATATTTTCACTGTTGCAGTCAAAGAAATGTTTGATTGCATCTAATACAGATATTCACTATTTTCTGGATTTAATTGTTTTGCAGTGATAATGATTTTATACCCATCATAGTGATAAAAACAGTAGTGTAGAATTTTGTTGATTATTTTCATTTATGAATGTCCCTCCCTCATTTGCTGACAGTTCAAATGCTGCAGAATAGTGAGTGCTAAGGACTGGCACGACCAAAACCCTGACTCCTGTGAATGCAGGTCTTCAAGAGGATATGAATGCACATCAAAACCTCAGGTTGGTTTTATAAAATTGAACTGGAATGTCAAATATTCCTTGTAGTTAAAGTCACTTAGAATATCCACCTGGCTGGTCCTTAGCTGGTCTTTGACCATAAGGATATCTGTTATCTGTGATGTAAACTATGCAACCACGAGTAGTAATGCCACTAAACAGTATTTAGTATTTCATTAAAAATGATGGCAATGTCTTTTGAATCCATCAGGGGCAATAATGTGGAGGCACATTCATTTAAAGCTTGTCACACTGTATACCTATACTTTTTACATTTTTTCAGAGATTCTATAATTATATCATAATCATAATAAGCAAGATAGAAGACTGTGGTTTTTATTTACTTATGTTTCTGAGCATGAAAGCCCAAAATAAACCTATCATTGTAATCACATAAACATCCTGTAAGTAAACAAATCAGTGAAAATGTTGCGCTTCCAGCTGATTTCAAACTGAAGCGATATAACCTGTTCCCGACAGTTTGAACTTTTATTCTCTCACCTGCAGAATTGCTGATATTTAAGAGTTTGTGAATAAAGATTAGATAGTATAACACAATTCAAACAGTCTAGGTACAGTCTCAGTCTATGTACAAATTTGATATGAGGTCATCAATTATGGTTTAGGTATGTAATTTTACATATTATGATCATATATGTAAAATTGTTTGCAGTCAACATGAAAAAGGAATAAATTTGTCTATGATTATATTACTGATGTTCATCAGGAAAACAAAGACTGTCCCTGGAAATCTGGACTAAATAATTATTTAAACCTTTAATTACTTATTTAATGATGTATATATTGAATTCATTTTGGCACCCATGGCTTTCTATAAAAATAGAGCTTGGGGGCCAATATTTGGTATTACCTTTACTTTTTAACACAGCCTGAACTTGTGAAAAGCTTTCAGATTTTGACTGTTATTGGTTCCAGTCAAGATGATCCCACACTGCTTCAAAATATTGGAGTCTGGGCTCAAGGGAGGGCACTCCATGAATAATTATGTTTCATGTATATTTTTTGTGTGTTTGGGATCACACTCAAGCTGAAAAATGAAGTTGTTGCCTATAATACAATTTACACAGTCCTGAGCAAAGGTTTAAGACCACTTAAAAATGCCAAAAATCTTATTTTGCATGGTTGGATCTTAACAAGGTTCCAAGTAGAACTTTAACATGCAACAAGAAATGGGAGTGAAACAAAACATTTTTGAGCCTGCAGTTTATTGAAAACAATGCTTAAAATAAAACAGGCTGTTTTACAGCTGATCAAAACTTTAGGACCACAAAGCCTTTCCATGATGTGAGTGGGAACATTCCTCCAATTTCACTGCAGGTGTAAACTTTGCATGTGACAAATAAAAGGCTTGATTGAATTGTCTACTGTCTGGAACTGTTGTCCATTTTTGTAAACTTCCCTTGCCATCCATCCGCAAAGGTTCTCAATTGGATTTAGATCAGGAGGAGCATAAGGATGGCCAAAAAGAGTGATATTATTCCCTTGGAAGAAGTCCCTTGTCCTTTTGGCAAATGCCAAACGGTGGTTCAGGGGGTTGGGAAGCTCATCTTGTAACCGGAAGGTTGCCGGTTCGATCCCCGACTCTGTCTGTCTTGGTCGTTGTGTCCTTGGGCAAGACACTTCACCTACCGGTGATGGCCAGAGGGGCCGATGCCTCGCTTCTGTCAGTCTGCTACAGCTGTAGTTTGCCTCCACCAGTATGTGAATGTGAGAGTGAATGAATAGTGGAATTGTAAAGTGCTTTGAGGGTCTCGGAAAGCGCTACATAAATGCAATCCATTATTATATACTGTAATGTTGTCCTGTTGAAAAACCCAATTGGGGATGCTCTCTGCAACATCTGGACATAACCAGCGGCGTTCGATGCCCCTCCACTTCCTGAAGCTGCAAGGTTCCACTAAAGGAAAAAGCACCTCAGACCATTATGGTGTCCCCTCCACTGTGCCGCCATACTTCTCATCAGAGAATAAAACTTTCTTCCACCTTTCAATCTCCCATGTTTGGTGCTGTCTTGCAAAGTCCAAACAGTTAGTTCTGTGGCATTCGAAGAGAAGAGGCTATTAAAGATGCTTATCGTTTTTGAAGCCCCTCAGTCTCAGATGCCGTCTGATGGTTACTGGTGCTGACTGCACCAGTTGGCACCAGTATCGGTCATAATTTGGGTCGAGGATTGTCCAGTGTTTTGACAGACAACCAACTGGATCCTCAGTACTCAGCTTAGTGCTGGTGAAATTTTTTTGGGTCTTCCACTTGACTTTTTTGTTTTGTCTCACTCTCATTTCTATATGTTGCATGTTGAAGCACTACTTGGAACCTTGTTAAGACCCAACAGTGCAGTTAAACTTTTGGACTGTATAAATGTATGATGTTACATTCATAATTAACTTCATAATTTCATAAATTTGGAATAGATTCCTAACATAATTGGCTGAAAAGCAGGCCCAAACGATGGCAGAGTTTTCCATGTGTTTTACAGATGGCTGGAGAAAATGTAGACACCCATCACTCTCTTCTCACCCCTACATCAAATTCAAATTCAAATTCAAATTTTATTTGTCACACACACACAACCATACACAGTATGACATGGGGGTGAAATGCTTGTAGCTGTACAATGCCCGACCATTAAATGACAGAAGAAAAGTTTTACAATATTTACAATTTACAGTTTACTACAAAAATTTACAAATTAACTTAGGAATTTACAGTAAAGAATGTGCAAATAGCAGAAGAGATTATAAAGATAAGGATTATAAATTATAGGAATTATAGGATTATAGGAAATGTGTGGTGACGTGTGTGAGAGTCCAGTCTTATAGTGACGTGTTTGGGAGAGTCCAGTCCTACACCTGGTTCAGGCCCCGAATAGCCTGGGGGAAGAAGCTCCTCCTCATTCTCTCTGTTTTGGCCTTAAGGGAGCGGAAGCGCTTCCCAGACCTCAACAGTGAGAAGAGTCCATTGTTGGGATGGGAGAGGTCCATCATAATCTTCCTAGCTTTGGACTTGCACCGCTTGGTGTAGATGGACAGCAGGTCAGGGAGCTCTGATTGAATGATGCGTTCTGCCGAGCGCACCACCCTTTGCAGATCTCGTCTGTCCTGCTTGGTGCTGTTCCCAAACCAGGTGCAGATGTTTGCCGTCAGGACGCTCTCGATGGTGCAGGAGTAGAAGTTCTTGAGCACCTTCAGTGGCAGATGGAAGTCTCTAAGTCTTCTGAGGAAGAAGAGACGCTGACGGGCTTTCTTAACCAGGGTGTTGATGTGGCAGGACCATGACAGGTCCTGAGTGATGTGGACACCCAGGTATCGGAAACTGTCCACTCTCTCCACTGGCGTGCCACTGATGATGAGGGGTTTGTAATTCCTCGCCTGCTTTGTAGTGAAGTCCACGATCAGCTCCTTAGTCTTGCTGATGTTTAGGAGGAGGTTATTCTCCTGGCACCAGGTCTCCAGGTTCCTAATCTCCTCCAGGTAGGCCGTCTCGATGTTGTCGGAGATCAGGCCCACAACAGCAGTGTCGTCAGCAAACTTGACAATGGAGGTGGTGTCTGATGTGGCTACACAGTCATAAGTGTACAGTGAGTACAGCAGGGGGCTTAAAACACAGCCCTGAGGCACTCCAGTGCTGAGTGAGATGGAGGGGGAGACTTGTTTTCCCACCCTCACTGATTGGGGTCTGTCTGTGAGGAAGTTGAGGATCCACTGACACAGTGATGAGCTGAGTCCTAGATCCGTCAACTTGGTGAAAAGCTTAGAGGGAATTATTGTGTTGAATGCTGAACTGTAGTCCACGAACAGCATCCTAACATAATTCCCTCTGCCAGTGTCCAGGTGACTCAGGGATGTGTGGAGCAGGTGAGATATGGCATCGTCTGTGGAACGATTAGTCCGGTAAGCAAACTGAAGTGAGTCGATGGTGGCAGGAAGTGAAGAAGTGATGTGATCTCTCATCAGTCTTTCAAAACACTTCATCACAATTGAAGTCAGTGCTACTGGACGGTAGTCATTGTGGCAAGCGGGCTGTTGTTTCTTTGGAACAGGGACAATAATGGACTGTTTGAAGCACGTGGGAACCACAGCTTGGGCCAGGGAGAGGTTGAAGATCTCCGTGAACACCGGTGCTAGTTGATCAGCGCAGGCTCTAAGGACCCGGCCAGGGATTGCATCTGGTCCTGCTGCCTTCCTGGTGTTCACCCTCCTGAAGGTGTTCCTCACGGCATGCTCTGTGATGACGAATGCGTTTTCTTCACTGGTGCACTCCGAGCGCGCGCAGCCGTTTGTTGTTTTAATTGCTGCGGCATCGAAGCGAGCATAAAACGTGTTCAGCTCATCAGCCAGTGAAGCATCTGCATTCATCATTGAAGAAGCTGGTCGTTTATAGTCCGTTATAGTCCGCAGTCCTTTCCACAGGCTCCTAGAGTCGCACTGTCGTAGCTGTGACTCTAGTTTTTCCCCGTAGCTCCGCTTTGCCTTTCGGACCGCGCTGCGCATGTTGTAGGACGCAGCCTTGTATAGGTCCATATTACCGGAGACAATACATACAAATTAATGACATTTTGAGCAAAAATTAGTGTCCATTAGGGCACTCTACAAACCAGTTGTTAGGTTCATTTAAGTGGCTTAACAAACAAACAAAACAACATGCCTCTTCTAGCACAAGGACTGAACAGAAAACTGCAGTCACAGCTTATGGCAATCTGCACTCATTTAAAAAACAAACAAACAAAAAACACCCACACTGGCGTAACTTTAACCAACTATTTATGGCGCTATATATTGTGCATAAATTACGTAGGTTAGCGTCTTTTACATCTTTGCATGTGATACCATACAACATAGTGACACACTAATAGGATTGTCTTCTAGTATATTACTTTTCAGGCTTATGTTTCAAGGCATGTCTTTTCTAAAAGTGTAAGGAGTAGAAAGTACAGATATTTGCTTTCAAATGTAGGGAGTAAAAGTAAAAAGTCAGAAACATAAATAATCAAGTCATCTTCCTGAATATTCTACTTAAGTACAGCAACAAAATATTTGTACTCCGTTGCTTCCCAGGTCTACATTTGACCTATTGTTGCATGAAATTGGTGTTGCTGTCTGCTTGTCAGTTATATACCAAATAATGACCATTTTCCCTCCACTTTATCAGTCCTGTAGGGAGTTCGTCCAAACCGAGATCACTATGGGCTTCTGCTTTGGATTTGCTGTCATAGCAGTGAGTGCCACTGTTGTTTTCCTTTGTAACTAGTGCTTTTTATGAAGATTTCTATATTTAATAAAATAATATTTAGTAATATTTCACTGTATCTGCTTGTTCACCATTATCTATTAATAATACAGATATAAGTGTTTGCTGAGAATGCCGTTGCATGTTAATCCATATCCTAAAAATAAATACATGTGATAAAAGAGAAACTACACTGAGCTAGCGAAAATGAACAACTTTAAAACTGATCCTCCTGTTAATAGTCTTCCCAACTTCTTTTTTTTTTTTGGCTTTCTCTTTCCTGTTCATCAGGCTGGTCTATTCTGATTGTAATAATTTAAAAGTAAAATATATAAAGAAATAAATAATAAAGATCAAATAAACTACGACAATGAAGTGGACCAATATAGCAAAAGTCGTAATGATTGACTTGGTAAAAGAAAAAAAAAAGTCTGTTGGGCATTTTTCTTGGCCTTCAGACAATAATTCTGATTGCTACAGTTTCGGAAAGGAGAAGCAACCCCCCCCCTCCCCTCCACTGTGATGCTTTGAACTGTGAATGTTGCTTGAATGTATAAACCTTACTTCTGTTTAAACCAAGTTGATATAGGAAGCATATCCTCCACAACTAGTAACAAGCTTCATTGGAAAGCTAGTCATTGTAATGTTGAAGGAGTCGCAGTTACAGCATTCTCTTCCTCTCACCACCACCATTATTGAGCGGCAACTTTTTTTTTTTTTAATTTTATTTAACTGCCTCTTTTGTGAACTAACCACCTGTCCATCTGCCTGTCTTTATAGCTGCTGGGCCTGCTCATTACCTGCTTCATGATTTATCAGGTCAAACATAATGACACATTGTCGTGAGGAGCTACTGAAGTGAAGCCACACACTCTGACTTTAACCTTTGCACTGAGTTAGGCTGTAACAAATTGACTCAGAGGTCAGGACATGACGGTCATTTTTTAAATTGTCCTTTATAAAAAAAAGTAATATTTGCTTTTATAGAGCGGGAGAAGCAGGAGATATATGGCTGGGGGACTTTTTTCTTGCAGCTTTTTTATGTACAACATAAATAGCAAAACATTTTTTCAAAACCCTAATATCTCTTTTATGTTATTTGATGTTATGTTGTATTGTAGTAATCCTGTGCAGAAACATTTGAAAAAATATACTGAAATCTTTTTTAATTTGTGGAGACTGAAGTTGTTGAGGATAGTAGATTTTACTGAAAAGAAAGAAAAGAAAGAAAGAAAGAAGAAAACAACTAAGGTCAAAACTTGAATTTAATTCCAGAAACATCCAGTTAAATATCTGGATGGTGTCAAACTGGAAGAAAATAACAGTTTTGTCAAGTACGAAATTAAAGCATTTTCAGTGTGCTATAGCAAAGAATAACCATAGGCTCATGGACATGATTCACGCACCACATGACATTAAGTATTCTCTTACTTTAAATCTTACTGGAGGTAAATTTCTAGCAGTATGCTAGTATATGAAACAAAAAAAAGTCTCAGTTACAAGCTAGCTAACTTCTTTATTAACTGTCAATTTTATTGTTTATTTAATAATCTTAATTTTTATTATGTTCAAATTAAAGCCAAAACCTCTTCACCTTAAAGTAATCAAGTCCTTTAACCTTTAACCTGACACCTGCCTGTGCTTGTAAAGTCATGTAAAACAATGAATGCATTTTTAAAAAAATATCTTGTTGTTTTTTGTGTGAAGGAAGCACATCAGTCATAGTTTCGCTCGAAAAGTCTTTCTGAGGTTGTTCTGTGTTGTAAAAGCAAAACAAAATAAAGCAATGTCCAGTTAAGGTGCATTTGCGTAAACTGAGTATTTGTCAGGGCTCCTGGGTCATTGTTTTGAGTTATTTTGTTCTTTGCTCTTGCTTTCAGAGATTACCTACCAATTTTTCAGTTCATGTAATTATGTCTTGGGATTATTTGCTGGAGCTTTAGGTTTTTGATGTTGATTCAGCTTTCAACTTAGTGGTTTTGGATTTGGTTACCTTCCCTGTGTCTTGTCTAGTCTCCGTCTCTGTTGTCACTTCCTTTAAAAAATTGTTTTTGTCTTTATCTCATGTGCATTATGTTCAGTTTTGCTTCCTCAGATCTCTTTAGTATATTCTTTTTAGCTGTGTTCCCATGTGTCCTTTTTCTGCCTTACTATCTCATGTGTCTTTATGTCCTCCATTTACCTCCTCACATTGTTGTCAAACCTCCAGACATTGCTGTGTTCCTTGGTGTATGATGACTAGTTAATTCCTGGCTTCAGCATTACCTGAATTTTGTATTGTAATGCAGCGGTCCCCAACCCCCCAGTACCGTCTGGTACCGGGCAGCGAGAGTTGATGCTCGGGTGTGAAATTTATGGCTTCCAGGGTTTGTATTGGTTTTTATTGTTAACTTGTGTGCTATGAATGAATCTTCTTTTTTGGTACTGGTTTTATTTTGTTGTTTTTATCCACGACACCTTAAAGGCCGGTATGTGAAAATATTGCCAGACATAAACTGGTCCGTGGTGCAAAAAAGGTTGGGGACTGCTGTTGTAATCATCTGGCACTGGGAGTTTCGTTCAAAGAAACGCAGTCTGCAGATAGCACAGTTGAGCATAGCAAAGCAGTTACACCTCATCATATTGACACACACATTCCGTCACCTAAGAAATAAAATGTTATACAAAACTCTACAGTGAAATCCTAAACACCTAAATCTAAATGTGAGAAGAAAATAGAATATTTTCCATTACATTTGATTTCTGTAAAATCTGTACTTACGTTGTTCACCCTTGTAACTTCTTGCAGGGATTCCCTTCTTGTTACATACTTTAAGCAAGCTGGTGCTAATGGGGTCTTGTCCAGGATATCTAAACCCACTTGTAAGATTAGAATTTGAGTCAGTGTTGATCGTCAACTTGTGGTTTGCTAAATCCTTAACTGCGTTAAATTGCTTTTTGAGTACAGTTGAAAGTACTTCTGGTACATTGTGACTAATATATTTGATTGTTCTGCTCAAAATGTTGTTTTCTTTTAAGTGATTATTGTTGTTATTTTCAGTTGATTTTAGAAGAGAACAGTATTAGTCCCCATTGTGTTTAGCATTCAAATCTGTGTAATTAAAATTTGATGTTCCTTTTGGGTAAGTACTGAAACATTTCAGTTTTAATGAGCCATGCATCCCTTTGGCAGGTTTAAGTGGTTGATTTCAACAGGAGACGGCGACCTACAAGGATAAATCTGCCTGATGACGTGGATATTACTTACTTATTTATACCAGTTATATATTTAGCAAAAGCTTGTAGCAAACACCAGTTTGGCCATCCCATCACTGCTGTATGCAATAGAATGTAGTTATTAAATTTTAAGTAATTTTAAGTTTAATTCGATTTTAATTTATAAAGCGTCAAATCATAACAGCAGTAGCCTCAAGGTGTTTTGTATTGTAAGACAGAGATTGTAAAATAAATTATTAATAATTCATCATTAGTCTTTGTCAGGAATAAACCTTTATCCTAAATTTGTGAAGTTATGATTCAATGAAATGTTATGGAAAGTGATCACATGCTATCTGTTTTGGTGTGTGGTTCCTCCCATATTGGTGTGTGGGTATGTGTGTATTTTTGTCTCCTCCCTCCAGGCTTTGTGTCTGGGTGTGTTCGGGTAATAGCTGGCGAAACAGCCATTACTGTTGATTGAGTGATTCAAACAAGCTCCTGAAGTCTGGATTGAATGATTGATAGACAGCACTCTTTTAAGCTCCAGCTGAAAGCCGTCTGCTGCTTCCTTTATCTCCTCTACACCAGGGGTCTCAAACTCCAGTCCTCGACGGCAGGTGTTGACAGCCGGTGAAACTTTTTCATGTGTCCCTGTTGTAACACACATGAATACAATTAGTAGGTCATTAGCAAGATTCTATAGAACTTGACTGCAATTCAGTCATTTGATTCATGTTACAGTAGCTCTTGTTCATTCAGTCACTACCCAAAGCTTGTGACCCTAGGTAAAGGTAGGGACATAGATCGACTGGTACATCGAAAACCTGATCTCTGACCCAAAGGAGCAGTGTACAATCCTTTCATCCACTGGGAAAACCTCCAATGTAAAGGTAGCAAGACAGTCAAGATAATCACCCCAGCTTGTTGCCTCTCATCAAGGGGATTTTTCAGACTGTGTTAGGATGCCTGGGTCGTCGACCCAGGGTTTTTGAGTTTATGATATTATTTATACTTTCTAATTTTTGGTTTCTTTGAGTTCTGTCTTATGGCTTATGTCTCTGTCTTCTTTAGTTGCTCTGTCTCCCCTATCACCTGCATCCCCTTGTCTAGTTCGAGTCTCTGTGTATCCTTAGTTGCTATATCCCCGTGTCCAGTCAGTGTCTGTGTCTGCCCTGGTCCCACGTCTCTGTTCCCTCTGTTACAGTACGTGCGAGTCTGTCTTTGTTCAGTCTGTGTTATGTGTTCCTGTTTTACTTTGAAAGTCCATGTCTGATGTTAA
>NW_024583734.1:35782-38823 GCF_018398535.1 Haplochromis burtoni
CCCCTTCCTTCCGCTTAGCGTACAGCCTCAGGGTGCTGGACTCGGGGTGAAACCCTCCAACCCTCCAGCTATTGAGTCAAAGGCCTTCTTGTAATCAATCCAGGCAGTGCACAGGTTGGTCAGTCTGGTCTTGCAGTCTCGGCTGACTGTTCTGTCTACCAGTAGCTGGTATTCTTGCCAATTCCTTTATGTGTCCCGCTCATGTATTGACCCATGTGCCTGTTCATCTTAGCCGATATGATGCCTGACAGGAGCTTCCATGTAGTACTGAGGCAGGTTGTTATACTGATAATGCTAGAAGGGGTGGTATTGGGGGCTGTGTGGAGTAAATGTCATGGAAGATGGTAGAAGACTTGTGTCATAGGAAGTAGACGGACCCTGTGTTGCTGTGAACATGTGGCTACAAAAGTTCAGTAAACAAGTAGCAACCATATTCCCTGTGTGTGGCTCAGTCATTCTATATTTTCGTTGTGAAGATGCAACACAAGATTAAATTAAGTTTCTGACTCTCTGGACTCACAGTATGATTTTGTCAAACAATAATTAAATGACTTCTTGTCAAACAAAAAAAATAAAATCTTCATGCAGGCCCTTTGTTCGTTTGCAATCATTAGAACAGCTTTGGTGTGTGGAAAGATGCTCTATGCAGCGCTTAGGTAGGATCAAAACTTTATAACGTATCACTGCCTCAGGGTTCAATTTACTCTTCAACTCATCATGTCAAGATGATCGCATATTTTACCAAACATTTTAAAAATGAAAATATCAGGATCAGCCTCGGAAAATCACACGTCACTGAGTTCCCTGGACTTTGTGATTGTCGTAAATATTTGTCAATCCAGTGAGCACTGTTAAAGAATTAATTTTTATCCTGAAAACAGCTGTAGTCAATCATCATATCTATTGAGAATTTGGGTCTGTCAAGTAAAGAAGACTTTGTACATTGAATGTATGTGCCATCATTTATCTTGGTTAAGTTTATTTAGGCCTGGAAATAACAAGTTCCCCAAAAAAGAAAAACATGCTGAGCAAGGCGATCGTGGCTCAAGAGTTGGCAGTTCGTCTTGTAATCGCAAGGTTGCCAGTACGAGCCCCGGCTCGGACAGTCTTGGTCGTTGTGTCCTTGGGCAAGACACTTCACCCGTTGCCTACTGGTGTTGGCCAGAGGGGCCGATGGCGTGATATGGCAGCCTGGCTTCTGTCAGTCTGCCCCAGGGCAGCTGTGGCTACAACTGTAGCTTGCCTCCACCAGTGTGTGAATGTGAGAGTGAATGAATAGTGGAATTGTAAAGCACTTTGAGGGCCCGAAAAGCGCTATATAAATGCAATCCATTATTATTATTATTAAAGATCTTGTTCCCCTGCTTATTGCCGTTTAGGAAAAGGAGAACTACTGGTCATGTTGAAAGCATGACATTCACTGAGGTTGTTTATGCCCCTACACTGGAGGAAAATTTTAAATCTTTTTTTTTATTCACAGAAAATTTATGTAGCTCCAATAAAAAACAACAACTTAGATCTTACAATGCAGACATAAAGGAAAAACATTAAAGATTCTCCAGCAGCAGGTTGCTTCTTCATTGGTTTGCCAGATCTTACAGAAGGTACATTCTGGACAGGTTAAAGTTGACATTTAGAGGCCATTAAGCCATTGAAGACAGTGTTTGGGTCTCTTAAAGGAAATGTAGTTTTTAGGACTAATACCACTTTGGTTTTATAGTTTAGATTAAAACAGTCTGACAAAGCAACCGGGGAAAAATCCCAAGCCCCAGAATAGAGATGAGAAGATCAATCCAAATATCAATCGTATTGATACCAATGCAGGTATTGGTATCACATCATTACTAGCATGCTAGGATCAATACTTTAGTTTGTTTCTGTGTGTGTGTGTGTGTGTGTGTGTGTGTGTGTGAGAGAGAAAGAGTCGAAGAGAATGTGACATGCTGTATTTGCTCTGGTACAACTTGGGAGCACGGGGCCAAAAATCTTTGAGTTGTTAATTCTGTGGTTTAGATTGACAATCTCTTGAAATTATATCAGTATTATTGTCTCACAGAGTTAATTTAATACATTCTTTACACAATTTGTGTGATAGTTGAGCGGAATTTCATCAGAGTAGTGTTTCGATGTATGTGGCGAAACCATGTTTGTGAGAGACAACAGAGATTTCGGTTTGTCACTTTCTGTCTGCATTTTGATTTGAAACACAGCAAACATCCTTTAGCATCACAACCTAAGTCACAACTATTTCTTTTGGTTTTCGGTTTCACATCTATTACATCCTTTAATCTCACCCTGATCTGGTTGTGGCAGATGGCCATCCCTCCCTGAATATATTTCTGGCTAACATTTCTTACTGTTAAAAAGAGATTTATTTTTTTTATTCCCTCTGTTGCCAAGTGCTTGCTCATATTGGGTCATCTGATTGTTGGGGTTTCTCTGTTTTGGTGTTGGGTCTGTACCTTACAATATAAACCTCCTTGAGGTGACTAATGTTGTGATTTGGTGCTACATGTATAACACGGAAATTGAATAAACTGAATAAATGTACTACCCATTAGTTAGTGCCTATGGTTCTGGCCATTGTCAAAACTGACCATTGACCCTCTCTACATGCTCTATGTCTATCACATTCTAGATACATAAACACTTGCCAGAGCTGTGTTGCAGAATCATTAGTTCATGAGATTTTTACCCTTTGGCTTCATGATGCACAGACAAATCTGCAAGTTGAAATGTAGAAGGTGAAAGTAACACCAACCACCTCCTTGTTAAAGGAACTGTTGAACTTTGTGGGTTTTTGTTCTCGTCACCAACTTTAATGCTGACACTCTCTCGTTCACTTCTGTTTTTTTCAGTGCCTCACAAACAGTTGCAGGTTCAGAAGTAGCATATTGTTTTTCCACACACATGGGGGAGAGGAGAAAGAGAGCGAGCGAAACACTTCATAGAACTAGAGCAGAAAAGAAAGAGACATTTGATATCACTGGTCAGAGGCGGAGCCAGACATTTGAAACACCCGGGGCTTAGCCCTAAAGGGT
>NW_024583734.1:38848-48060 GCF_018398535.1 Haplochromis burtoni
AGTATGCATGTGGGATTTTTTTTTTTTTTTTTGGGGGGGGGGTAGAAATGCAAGATCACATGGACTAAACCCCAATTCAACCAGACCCAGAACTGATCCGGAATTAAAACAGGACTACAACAGTTCAAAATCAGGACTACTGAGGACTTAACCAAGACAGAACCAGAATCAGAACTAGATGATAGTAGCACTAAAAATCATCATAGACCTGCACTACACTTATTTTTTAATTCTACCAAAGTCCACTATTTAGATTGAGAAAAGTTTATATAATTATTTAGCCTTGTTGTGCAAACAAGCCTGCATAACTTAATAAATATAGAATTTGAAAAATAACAAACCTAAAAAGAAACACTAGGTACGAGATACATGAGGACCTATGATACGGTGATACTTTTGGTAAACAACCATTTGACTAACATGTGTCTCACCTGCTCTTGTTCATCTCTGTTCTGTCCTCATTCTCCTCTCTCTCCCTCTTTGTGCTGACAATCATCAAATATACAGTTGAAACCAGATATTTACACACTCTTCAGATAAAAACACTTTTTTAATTGTAACATCAAATCAGACTAAATGTTTATTTTTTTAGATTGATAAATATAAAAAACATATTTGTTAACTTTAAGAGTAAAGAGAGAAACTGTCTGTATTTCTTAATTGCAAATGGCACCAAATTGTATTCAAACTGAGCCACACTTATGGAGCTCCACAATTCTTTTCCTGGTGTTTTGGTTGACATCTCTTGATTTTCCCATGTCAAAGAAACAGGCTCTGTGTTTTGCCTTATATGCATCCACAGCTGTGCCACCAATTTACTCACATGGACTCTACTAACCTATCAGAAGCTTCTTCAGCTCAGAATGGAATCGTCTGGAGTTTTCTTATTATAATTCCCTCGAAGCACAGGTAGACGCAAGTAGTTTTCTGTCACTGGTTTATTTGAAGATTTCTCTCCAAAGCCACCGTGAAAACTATACAGCATTAACAAAATAAAACTCAGCGTAAGACACAGCAGTAAAAACACTGTACAACAAACACGATAAATAAATAAATACCTCGTTGGCTGCATGCTGCAAAAAGGGAATTAGCCGCCGTTCTTCTGAGGTTTCCTTTAACCGTTTAACCGTGTGTAGTTAAAGTCCACTTAACATGTCTTTCAATAAAAACCATCCTTTCTGCGCGCTTACAGGTGTTTTTCTTGTTCTACCCAAAGAGGAAACTAGCGCAACTTGTAAAATGGTAAATGGTAAATGGCCTGTATTTATATAGCGCTTTACTAGTCCCTAAGGACCCCAAAGCGCTTTACATATCCAGTCATCCACCCATTCACACACACATTCACACACTGGTGATGGCAAGCTACATTGTAGCCACAGCCACCCTGGGGCGCACTGACAGAGGCGAGGCTGCCGGACACTGGCGCCACCGGGCCCTCTGACCACCACCAGTAGGCAACGGGTGAAGTATCTTGCCCAAGGACACAACAACCGAGACTGTCCAAGCCGGGGCTCGAACCGGCAACCTTCCGATTACAAGGCGAACTCCCAACTCTTGAGCCACGATCGCCCCAAGCGATTGTAAGCGAACTTGACTTTCAAAATAAAAGCACCAAAACGTTGACTACAAAAAACAAACAAAGTAATGTACAGCTTAAACAATTTACAATCATGACATGGATCTTGACAAGATAAAGAAATAATCCAAATTATATACAATGTCATCATGCCAACAGTTACACTTATTAATTAACAATAAACTTAGTGTACATGTACTCCTAAATTTGATGAAAGTGATAAAAAGACCTCTGTCTCTCTTTATTCTGACATTTAACTAATTCAAAAGATATTTCAATATTTATTTAACCAAAACAAAACAAGTTTACTCTAAATTGATGTTGTACAGTAAAAAAATGTTCTTGTGTTTTCCATAAAGTGTATGTAAATATCTGGTTCAATGTGAATATACTGCTGTGTATTGAAATCCTCTTGTTTTGCATAGAAATATACTGAACAACATACAAACAAAATATAAACGCAACACCTTTGTTACTGCTCCCATTCCCCATGGGATGGACGTAGAGACCTAAAATTCATTCCAGATACACAATATAACCATCCCTCCCAAACAGTGGTCACAAATCAGTCCAAATGTGTGGTAGTGGGCACATCTGCTATATTGAGATAATCCTCCCACCTCACAGGTGTGACATGGATGCTACAATCAAGTGTGCATTTATATTTTTGTTGAGTGACAAAGCATAATATATAAAATACTACCAGAGTTTTTTCTTTGAAAGAAGCTCCTTATGTCCATTCTTGTATATCAGTGCATTACTGAAACCGATTTATTTAGCCGTGGAGGGTAACAACTGAAAATATGAAATAAACACACAGTAAGCTAAGACTCTCTAAAGAAACAGCATTGTTGTTGTTCGGCTTTTCATTTCGCCATTTGTTGATTCACTTGAAGAGCAAGTAACGTAATATGGGTCAAGTGATCAGTTTGATATCAATCTTTCGTGATACACCGTCATATTTACATTATTTGTACAGTACGAATGATTTGCTTTGGTACTCTGGTCGAACTTCAGTTCTCCTCTGTCTGCTGGCTGCGTTTCTCTAACAGCGCACTCGCAGGCAGCAGCTCCCCCGCTTAGTGTCTGAGCTCGGATCATACCAATATTAGGGGGGATTTACGCACAGTCGTAAATTCCCACAGTGTGCACTATGTGCTTCGAATATTGTGTGTAGTTTTTGTTTTATACAGTTGTCAGCCAGGCATCTAACTATGAAAAAATTACACTCCAAAAGACCCCGGGCTTCTGAAAAAACAACCCGGGCTTAAGCCCAGTAAGCCACCCAGCTCCGCCACTGGTGGTGGTAAACCCCAAACCAAATGGTGGACACCAGAGGTCAAGGGAGCCACCAGGCTGAAGAAGGAGTCATTAGGGCTTGGTTAGCCTGTGGGACTTCGGAGGCAGCTGACAGGTACCGACAGGCCAAGCGGAATGCGGCTCGGGCAGTGGCTGAAGCACGGAGAGGCCATGGAAAAAGACTTTCGGACTGCCTCGAAGAGATTCTGGCAAACCGTCAGGCGTCTCAGGAGGGGAAAGCGGTGCTCTACCTGCACTGTGTATAGTGCTGGCGGAGCGCTGCTGACGTCGACTGAGAAAATTGTCGGGTGGTGGAAGGAATACTTCGAGGACCTCCTTAATCCCACTGACACGTCTTCCGAGGAGGAAGCAGAGTCTGGGGATGAGGGGAATGACCCGCCAATTTCCGGGGGCG
Organism: Haplochromis burtoni; assembly: GCF_018398535.1. Taxonomy (NCBI): domain Eukaryota; kingdom Metazoa; phylum Chordata; class Actinopteri; order Cichliformes; family Cichlidae; genus Haplochromis; species Haplochromis burtoni. The sequence goes on from NW_024583734.1 coordinate 42,139, forward strand.
AGGTCACTGAGGCAGTTAAACAACTCCTTGGTGGCAGAGCCCCTGGTGTTGATGAGGTCCGCCCCGAGTTCCTGAAGGCTCTGGACGTTGTAGGGCTGTCCTGGTTGACACGCCTCTGCAATGTTGCGTGGAGATCAGGGGCAGTACCTGTGGACTGGCAGACCGGGGTGGTGGTCCCCATCTTTAAGAAGGGGGACCGGAGGGTGTGTTCCAACTACAGGGGGATCACACTCCTCAGCCTCCCTGGGAATGTTGGGCCGGTGCTGAGCCTTCTCCACAAACTGTGAACCTCTTCTAAAATCGGGGACGTAGAACTGTTTTCAGTTCCTGCAGAGTCTGCCTAATCTTGTTCCGGAGGGTATCTATAGTGAAATGGACCTGTCTTGTCCTTTCACTTAGAAGTTGATTTTGTGCTCTCCCTAGAATCAACTCTGCTCTGTGTCCCCTGACCGTCGATCCCAGGCGCAAAACCCTTGGGAACAACTGCTTTTTTGCATCTTAGGTTGAAACCAAGATGGTTCCTATAATGCTATTGATTAGCAACTGGTTCATTTGTGCTGCCAGATGCTCAAGGAGTGCAGTCAGTTTCTTCAGCCAGTAGGTGTGAATTATGTCAGGACCTAGCACTGACCAACGATTCTCTAGCTTGTTGAGAAGCTTGTCACTACTTTACTGCCTTTTTTCTTTTTGTACTCCTGGTGAAATTAACCAGTTTGTAAGATATATTAGACGAGCAAAAATCAAATGAGGATTGAGCGCCCTAAAATTTGAATTTCCCCCATCACTAATATACAGAGAAAAGCATTCTTTAATGCTTCACAATGGTTCTCAAAAATTAAGTATGAATCACAAGATCTCTCAAATGTTTTAAATCAAGAAGAATAAAAATCAAATTCATCAGCATTTAAAATGATTGTCTTTGAAATCATGCTTGATTTACAGTAAACAACACCTATAGAGAATGTACTATAAATAATTTCGGTGCTTTTTTTTCCTGAGATGTCATACACCAATCATTTTACGTTTCCAGGATAGTAGGCGGGTCCAGGTACTACGTTCTTTTAGAGCAGAGCTACAAGATTAAAGTAACTGTCAAAGGCAGCGGTAACATCTCTCGTATTCAGGCAGATGCAACCAGAGCAGACAAGATAGCTTTGAAACGATACTGCGAGAAATGCACCGTAGTTTGATGTTTTGTCTTCTATTTCTCTTTTTAAGTGATGCCGTATTCTCTGTTCATTAACTGTTAGGAACTGAACACAAACGTTTTCTAATCATTATTCATCATTTCAGCTTTTGTGACCAGGCTACATTTAAAGCAGGACTTTTTTATTCCTGGTCTCTTTCAGGGTCACCACAGCAGACTATCTGCCTCCATCACACCCTACCATCCTTCTCTGTCACACCAACTCACTGCAAGGGTTCACTGCATCCATGAATATACTTTCTCCTTTCCCTTTCTGCACTTCTTTTCCTGCATGCCTCTCATTAGCGCCATCCCTAATCACCACTTCTTCACTCCACTCCCTTCACTTACATGTCCACTGCAGCCAACTATGGTTTTGGGTTTCTTCTAGCCAATTAATCCAAATAAATTTTGGATGTGTTGAACTTTGTTCAATCCCTTTGGTCTTGATCTGGGAATTTTTCACGTGTAAGGAAAACGTGTTAATCACTACACCATGGAACCGCAATTTTTAATCTAAAAGCCACAGTTAACGTTTGCTAACAAACAAACTGCCAGGCCATCGATGTAGCTACTAACATTGTAAAGTAATTCAATAGATTTCAATACATATTGAGTGGAAAAAACTAGGGCTGGGTATCTTTACTGATTTCTAGAATCAATTTGATTTGATCCACGATTCTATTAAATTCTATTCATTTGAATCGGGGAAATTTTGCACCAGACAGTCAGAAATATTATAATTCTAATCACATATCAGTACATATCCATATTTTTATATCTATAAAAAGAAAGCTGATGCTTATGAGACTTTATCAAAGGTGTAAGCATCACAGCAGATTCCTTTGTGTCAAAGTAACTGAGGATAAAACAGAAAAACATGATGGAGATTTTCCTGGCCTGGGTTTTTGTAGCAGATAGCCTTAAAAATATTCAGCAATAGAACAAAAACGGAAGAAAACCATTAATCAACATATGAACATTACCTGATGCTGCTTAAGTAAAGCAGAGCAAAGTGACAGAGGTTTTATTAGAGACACAGCTAAGCATTTTGTAATTTTGCCTAATTTAAAAAGTTTAGTATTGAACATCAGAAATGCGACTGTCTTGTTGGAAGTCTGTTAAATAAAAAAGAAAAAGAAAAACACCGCCCGACAGCACTGTACTTAACAGTCGACTGTTGGGTAATAAGCAAGTGAATAATGCAGAAAACAGGGATTTTTAGATGGGAAACTGTTCTTGAAGTACACTGAGAGAGAGGGAGAGAGAGCTGTGCATGAAGTGTGATTTTACCGTGGTGGAGGCAAAACAGCAAAAGTAAGAGCGAATTTATGACAATGTTTATGTGAAGAGAAATGTTAAGCGTAGTTTGGATCTTCTTCTGCTTCTGGTTCAAGTCAGTTTTGGTTGGAAAGAGACAAAACCTGCAGCTTCAGAATCTAGCACAAAAAAAGACGTAAACACAAAGAGCGTTCAGCCCCGACGGCGTGTCCGTTTGGGTGAGAAAGCCGACATCTCACTGATTCTGATGCGTCGGTGGGTCCGCTCTTTGTGTTTACGTCTTTGGTGGTTGTTGAAATTTTGCGAGATATAACCTGAGATTCTGGCAAAATAAATTTATATTTAAAAATCGATTCAGGATTTGAATAAATTGATTTCGTGCTATTCAAGCAAGAATCGATTTTAATCACTAGAGGAGGTACGCGTACCACAGTTCGAGAACCACTGCTCTAGATAAAGCTAATAAAAACTAGAGTCATTTTAGACTATATGTATTGAGATTGTCTCTCAGTCAGAATATTACATTGGTTCACATCACATCTGGCTTCTTTTAACCATAACCCCAACTGATTTCTCTGATTTCAGCTGGGTTGGCTCAATGTAACAAACTTTATTGAAAGGAAAAGGAAAAAAAATCTGATTTCAGATTGATTAAAGTCAATTTGCTGATCGTAGTCAAGCAAGAAATGTTATTAATTCCTGAATTCCAACAAAAAATCCCTCCTTCATAGATGCTGAAGCCCTCGAGCTTCAGGGTCTTGCAGCATCCTGCACATATTTACAACAAACAACTCAGATTCACATATTTTGATAGACTTCCTCTTCCTGTCTGTCACCTCAACCAGACTGTTTCCAGACTGGGTCATGTTAGATTATCTAGACAGATGTTTAGTAACCACACAGTATTTCTACCTCTGCAATTTTGTGTTCCACAAATTCATTTAACACAAAAGTCTTAATCAGGGTATTCACTTTTCATTTCAGTTTTTCTCTTTTTTTTCTGTCATTGTTTATTAAATTTAATTTATTTCAATTGTGTTTCTCCTTGTAAATGATTATTTTGGTGATATTAAAATTAAATAATAAAGGATTTCTGGTGTGATTGTAAAAACAAAAATAGTTAGCAACTTTTCAGCATATTAGCACTGTCCTTAAGGTGGGGGCTGTGGAAGGCAATAGGCTTTTCTGGTTTTTAGTTTTTACTTTCTGCTCACTGCAGTTTCAATCAGCCCTTTTTTCTGTTTCCTTTCCAAATTTCAAGCTGCAGTTCATGAGGGTTTTTTTTCCCCCAGCTCATCTCTTATGAGGTTTTCCTGTACATCTTTGGCTACCGAGCAGCTCTGTATGTTTCACTTCTGTGCGTTCCTTATTTCACATTCACTGTCTGGGCAGTTTATCAGAGCACATAAAGCTGCACATCATCACACTCTGAGCTTCACTGCTTCATCTCCTGTGAGTCTAAAAAGTGAAGATGGGGAAAATTAATGGATGCCTAAAGTGTTATTTTGTACAATGTGCTGTTTGTGGTAAGTGGAAACTTAAAAAAACAAACAAAAAAACGTGTCTGTGAAGGTTCTCAGTCATCCAGGTCATCGTAGTCAAAGGAGCTTGCAAAGAAAAGCGTCTGGACTTCTTTAAGTTGCTTGAAGACGTTTCAAGTCAGGGGATACAGAGCAGACTTGATTCTACAGAGAGCTGCGCACATTAACGCTGTGGATAAAAACATCAAGTTCACCAGGGAAGACACAAAGGACAACTGTCTGCCTTTCCTGGACTGCGCCGTGCACATTGAAGAGAACGGCAAACTCAACATCGAAATTTACCGGAAGCCCACACACACGGACCAGTACCTCCTTTTGACTCCCATCACCCTCTGGAACACAAACTTGGAGTAATTAGGACCCTACACCACCGGGCAGAACATGTTCCCTCTAAGCCTGAAGGAAAAAAGAAGGAACACACACATGTAAAGTGAATGGGTTTAGATTTTATTATTGTCATTTGTATTAGGAAATATTTAACCATATATTCTTAGAGGTGTATAATCAATTGTGTAGTGATAGGTTGTGTGATCTTTAACAGGCTACATCCTGGGAGCATGGGAAGAGGTCGTACCTTGTCTTATTGTTTTACGGTAGGATTAACGTAGCTACGTCTGTTCTAGTCTAAGTGCTTTTTGTTTAGATGAACTGCTGGACCTCCTCACCGGGGGGGTCTACCCTCTTCCTGACCAAGGATGTTGCTTGTGTGCTTTTATGACCCTTAGATCAGCAGTACCACACACACACACACACACACACACACACACACACACACCAACACACACACACACACACACAGTATTCTTTGTTCACATGTATACCTATGTAGATGCATATATGTTAATGACCCTATGCATATTCATGTAACCACAATAAAAGGAGTGCTATGGGGAACCTGGCTGAGAGTCTGATGGTGGTCAAGTGGTGGAACGACGCTTGGCTCCAGCCAGGTCTCCCTCATGCATGAGTAAACCAGAGAACTTTGGTGCCTTGTGTCTTGCTTTTTGCTGCGTAGCAGATTGTCCTTAACGTTCCAGCGGATGGGTTCAAGCTACAAACCTATCATTAAGGAAGCACTCAAAACGTGCGGCTATCCTAAATGGGCGTTCTTAAAGTCAGCAAAGAGGCACAGAAAAGAAGACCAGACACCAGCGAGGGAGGATAAGAAAGGACAGACGCAACAACATTGTCATCCCCTATGTAGCCGGTGTATCAGAAAACTCAGGAGAGTTTTCTCCAAGCATGACATCCCGGTGCATTTCAGACCCAGCAACACGCTCAGACAAAAACTGGTTCACCCGAAAGACAAAACGCCAAAACACAAACTTAACAATGTGGTGTATGCTGTACAGTGCAGCGAGGAATGCCCAGACCTCTACATTGGAGAGACCAAACAGCCACTTCACAAGCGCATGGCACAACATAGAAGAGCCACCTCCACAGGACAAGACTCAGCAGTCCATCTGCATCTTAAGGATAAAGGACACTCTTTCGAGGATGCCAATGTTCACATTTTGGACAGAGAGGACAGATGGTTTGAAAGAGGAGTGAAAGAAGCCATCTATGTCCACTGTGAGCGACCATCTTTGAACAGAGGCGGGGGTTTACGACACCAACTCTCTGCCATCTATAATCCAGTTTTGAGATCCCTTCCCAGACGCCTTAACGCCCACTCACATCCTGGGCCAGCTGACCTCAGGAATTCGCATGATAAGGTGGGGCCAGGTTTCACAATGAACCACCCGAAACTCTGGCTGATTGGGACCCACACCCAGTTTCACACCTTGGCTCAGGCGATTAGAGGATCATCAGGGGGTCCTTTTGTCCCTCTGTGGGGGGAAACTCCCACTAGGTTTATATCTGGGACTCTCCACCATTTGACCTTAGAACTGAAGAAGCTTCTCGGATGAGAGG
>NW_024583734.1:48085-51844 GCF_018398535.1 Haplochromis burtoni
ATGTGCACAGCGCACCTCGTAGACTTTTTCTCCCAGCTGTACAAAGCATAGTGTAAAAAGCAAAACACTTTTTTGTGTGTGTTATTTGATACTATGCAGTATTCTAGTCCTCTTATATGGGGCATATTATATATAAAAGAAGCAGCTTCGTAAGCTTTAGGAGTGTGCAGTAGTTGAAAATAAATGAAAAATACTAAAACTATTAAAGTTCAAGAACAACTCAGTTGTCTGGTTTTAAGAACATCAAATACTGATCATAACATAATTATTGGACTATAAAATGTTTATTGGCCCAAGATGATGAACAAGAATAAGAGTAACAAAATATAATGGTGATTCTAAAAAAAGGCCTAACTGAGACACTGGGTAGAGAATGGATAGAGAGAGTAAATTGTGATTGGCTGGTTTAAAAGGGATTGTGCCTAAATCAATGTTCTTCTTCAGAATGGGCTAAAGGCAAATCTACTTGAGGTAAAAAAGCAAAAAAAAAAAAAGGAAGACGTGAAACGAAATAACCTTAGTAACCTTATTTAAAAGTGAGTGAAAGATTGATGATAGAGAGCATGATAGGGAGTGGCTATGTATCAGTGGATCTTATGCAAACACAGTGACTGGATATCTAAGGTTGGAAGATGGAGACGAGTGGACACATGACAGAACATAAATTGGAAAACGTGTAGATGTTCTGGGTTAGTTCCTGGAAGTTCTTCAGGATGAACAGACGAGAAGATCAGATCTCAGAAGTCAATGATTGGAAATTCCAGCAGAGAGACGTTAAGAGGGATCAAACCACCACTCAAATTAACACAAAGCAATGGGAGAAGATACATCTTCAGGCATGGATTTGCCCGTTTCTCCTCTAACCCCCCTCCTCCTAAAGATGAGAACAAAATCATTGTTAGCTCAGAGCAGGCTAATTAGACACATAAGATTCAGGTGAAATGACGATTATTATTTTGTGATTGTTATAATCATAAATTTTTCCTTTGCTTTGCTCTTAACCAAATTGATTTAATAAAACTTTCTGCCAAATCTAAATTGTGCACTTTCATTTTTTAACCCTTCGTGAAACAGTAAAAGAAAAATTTCAGTATTAAAGTTACTCTACCCCTTAAAATACAACACACCCTTGGGGACACTATCCAGGCTTCTAATTATTGATGACTGGTTACTAAGAAGCGCCTAATCGAGAGGGCCACTGCTGTTAACAAGTGAGGCTGATAATACCAATTCTGGAAGTGTAGCAGTTGTGTTGAAGCACCTAGTTTTTCTTAAATAATTTATTTTGGGTTGTAACCTCCTGCCTACATGTTCTGAGTCTGTGTGTGTTTGTGTATATGGTTGTATGCTGTGTGATGACGTGGGAGCATGCATGTGTGCTCCAGTCGCAGTACTGTAGCATGTCACATTGCTCTTAACTGAATAAAAGTTTCTTAAGGCCATTAGTTTTGATATGAATATGACCGAACTGCTGTATTTTATTCTGTAATTTTTGATTCATCCAGTGTGAGTATTGATCTGAGTTCGCTAACTGAAGTTTTTAACAATTTATCTCCAGGGTATAACTCAGGGGTGGGCAATTCCAGGCCTTGAGGGCCGGTGTCCTGCAGATTTCAGATCTCACCTTGGATCAACACACCTGAATCACATGATTAGTTCATTACCAGGCCTCTGGAGAACTTCAGGACATGTTGAGGAGCTAATTTAGCCATTTAAATCAGCTGTGTTGGTTCAAGGACACATCTAAAACCTGCAGGGACACTGGCCCTCGGGACCTGGAGTTGCCCACCCCTGGTATAACTGTAACGCTAGCATGGTAAGTTAGCCTGGTCCCTAGCAGCGGGTGAAAGGAATTTCTGGTGTGCATTCTGCTCATGTGTCAGGGAAGCCATGGGCCAGCAGCTCGTGGTTTTCTGTATTTCTCTGTCATAGGATAGAGATGTTTGTTCAGTAAAAATGTGACTTTCATAATCATAGGTGTTTGTTAATATTATTTTAGTGGATTTAAGCTTAAAGGTTGAATTGTGTATTTTTGTCATATTTCAAAGCACCATAATCTGGGATCCTGGTTATTTATTTGTATTTTGGTTATCTTATGGTTACACCTTTGTATTATTTTTCTAAGTTGTGTTTTCAGTGATACCTAAAAAACTCACACATTACATACTCATTTTTGTAACGTCAAGTTGCTTTTTAGAAGGAGTGCAGTTTTTTAAGAGGTTGATGCTTGTCTCTGGCACACCACACCACCCAGAGAGAGAATGTATTAAAACAAAGATTAAAGCTTTTTTATTTAAAAACAAAAACAAAACAAACAAGCAAAACCAAAAATCCAAAAAAACAAGCAGCAGTTTGACCCAAAACAGGTGTGCAAAAAGATCCAAAAAACCTGGCAACTGGAGGAATGGGTTGAAAGTCCCAGGGCTGGCAATTTGACAACGAAGAGAGAAAATGATGGTGGTTCATATGTTCAGGGACTAATTAGAAGACTGGAAACAGGTGTGCACAGAGAGGTCAGGTGATAGCTGAAGGCAAGAAACACTGAGGATTGTAAGACAGCAGAAACGTGTCTGCAATAATAGTCATGGAATATGACTGGAGGACTAATGTGGTTAAAGTGGAGAAGGGAAATTTTAATCCAAAGATAATTTAATACCATTCTAAAAGGGATCTGTCACAGAGTACAAGCACAGAGTCTGGATGTTACGGTTGTTTAACACCAATCAAATCAGCGCAACTGCCTCTTTTTATCTAACAAACCAGTGCTCATCTCCATCTGTCTCTTTCCTTGTCTGCTGCTGCAACTAATAACTGCTTTTATCACATCCAGAGTTTAAAACTGTTTAAAACTCAGAATTTTTTGTGTCATGAAAGTGTCTCTTTCTTTTTCCCTGGTTAAATCACCATGGTAATGGCAGGTTTTGTTCAGAGGTTTGGTTTAAAATGGTCTGAAACCACCAAAGTCTCAGAGCTCTAATGTGCAGCCATCACCTTAGAGATAAACAGCAGCACTGAGAGTGCAGTCATTGATAAAATAATGACTTAAATTCAAATGTTTATTTTACTGCTCATTGCAATAAATGCTGCCGAAAAAGTAAAACTTTTTCGGCAGCATTTATTCCTTGTCTTATTAAAAGCAGTGTTGCATTTTACTTTATCACCATTTTATGTTATTAAGATTATCTCTTGGTGTTTTACTGGAACAGGTGACACTCATAGGGATCATTTTGTGTCCGAAAACCACATGACTTAACCTAAAGCAGAAAGCAATGATTAATAGAGAAAGTAGATAAATACTGTCATGATAACCATACCAGCAGCTGACTTTCACCAGATAGCAAAATGAGTGTGAAAGTGGTGACCCCTTGTCTGGGGCTCTCCTCAGCTCTTTCCGGGAGGGTGGCATGGTTGCCCCTCCGTTGGCCTTCCTTGGACTCTTGCGCTCTGGGGCTCTCTGGACGTCTAGAGCCTGGATCTCCTCCATGCCTGCTTCATGCCCTGGGGGATGGGACTATGGCTCCCCACACCCTCTAGCAGATCGTTACATTAAAAAACCTCATGCTCACAAGTGTACACAGACACAAACTACGCCTTTCTTGGCTGTTACCTCAAAGCACACTGTGCCCTGGTGATCAATAATATTCAATATTTAATACTTACTGTTATATACACATAGATTATCAAGATGGTGTTGTTTATTATATTGCTCTCTTTTTTGCTTGTTTTCTTTTTTTTTTTCTCAACAGGTGATCCAGGTGG
>NW_024583735.1:0-12641 GCF_018398535.1 Haplochromis burtoni
CTGCCCTGTCAGTCAGTATCTCTTTCGGGATTCCGACTCGGGAGATGACCTGAAACAGTGCCTGCGCCACACTCTTTGCAGAGATGGTGCGCAGCGGAACTGCTTCCGGGTACCGCGTTGCGTAATCCACCAGGACTAACACAAAGCGGTAGCCGCGTGCACTCCGGTGAAACGGCCCGATGAGGTCCATGCCGATGCGCTCAAACGGGACCTCAATGAGGGGGAGAGGGCGCAGCGGCGCCTTCGGTATGGCCGGCTGGTTAACAAGTTGGCAGTCCGGGCAGGACGCGCACCAGCGGCGCACATCCGCTCGGATGCCCGGCCAATAAAATCGGGCCGTTATTCGCTCCAGAGTTTTCTCATAGCCCATATGCCCTGCCATGGGGTTATAGTGGGCCGCCTGGAAAAGCGTTTCCCGGCGGCCCTGCGGCACCAACAACTGGGTGTGTGTTTCCTCTGTCTGAGTGTCACGACTCACTCGATATAATCGGTCGTTTAATAAGACGAAACGCGGGTAGGTCTGCGCGGCCTCAGGGCGCACCACGTGACCATCAATAGCCATCACTTGGTCAAAGGCTGAGCGTAGGGTGCCGTCACGAGACTGCTCCAGTGGGAAATCACCCATGGGGGACACTTCCGGGGCCGGCGGGACGTCCCGTGAGGGACCCGCCGGCTCCTCCCCCCCGGAGTCAGTGTCGGACGACCCCGCGTCACCGCTGAACGCCGCGCACACGCTACACCCCGCTTCCGGTCGTGATCGCACCCCCGCGTACTGCCCCAGTAGCTGATGAAACCCCGGCCAATTGGTACCCAGAATCAGGGGGTGCGACAGGCGCGGGCTAACCGCCGCCGTTACTCTATGCGTTTTGCCCTTATACTTTAATAACAGCGGCACTATGGGATACCTGTGAATGTCACCATGCACACACCTCACCTCCACCCATTCTGCCTCCAGCAATGCCCCGGGGCGAACCACGCTTTGGTGTACGAGGGTCTGCGTGCAGCCCGTGTCCACCAACGCCTGGCGTATACCCCCTCGAGTCCTTACCGGAATACTGTATGTCCCTCCTGGACCGGGGGAGGGTGCTGGGGCGCCAGCAACACGAAACACCTGCCCCACTTCCATAAGCGGACAATCCCTCCTCAGGTGCCCCGGCTGCCCGCACTTCCAACACTCCGGCCCCGGCGTCTGTGCTGCTCTCCGTGGCTCGGGGGCGGCTCCACTTGGCTCGGCTCCCCTGGACGGCACCAACGCCGCGAAAGGGTTAGTGGGGCTCAGCGCCGGCAGCCGCTCTGCCTGCCCTGGTGCCGGCACACGGCGCCTCGGGGCCGGCACTGGGGCCTGTTTGTTCGGCCTCCGTCCGGCGTCCCCGGGTTCCCCTGCTCCAGCGGCAAGGTGGTCCTCCGCCAGCGTCACCGCTACCTCCAAGCTTGCGGGCCGGTGGCACCGGACCCATCTCGCCGTCTCCGCTGGCAATCCCTCCGTGAACTGCTCCAGCACCACCTTGTCCACCAGCTTCGTCTCCCCCTCCGATGTCCCCGGTTGCAGCCAGCGTACCGCCGCGTCGCGCAGCTGCCGGGCCCAGGCGAATGGTCGGTCCGTTGTAGCCAGCCGACAGGCCCGGAACCGCCGGCTGGTCTTCGGCGGTGAGCCCCAGCCTGTCCACCACCGCCCGGCTCACGTCCGCGAAGCTGCTCCTCGACGCCGGAGGCAGACTCAGGGCCGCTGTTTGTGCCTCCCCAGACAGCAGGGGGAGCAGCCGCGGAGCCCACTCCTCCCGCGGCCATTGGCAAGCCTCCGCCGTGGCACGGAAGGTCTCCAAAAAAACCTGTGGGTCGTCCCCGTCCCCCATCCGGGGCACCGCCACCGACAGTGGCGAGGGCTTCGGCGTGGCAGCGGCCCCGACCAGCCGTTCCAGAACTTGCGTCTGTCGGTCCGTCTGCTCCCGCAGCGCGGCCAGGTGGGCACGCTGGTCGGCCGCCTGGCCCCCAATCTTCCCAGTCCACAGAATCCTCCAGGAGGGAAACATCCCACGAATCAGAGATGGGGTTTGTGGAATACGCCAGGCACAAACACACGCACACACAGGTATGTACTGCCAACTTCCACATTTATTGACTCTTTGTGTTATGACAGCTGACTCAGTCACACAGTCTGACAGCTCACGAGCCCAGCTGATCTCTCCCTGGCCGCTCCTCCTCGTCTCACTATAAACACAGCGGAGGGAGACCATCATCAGTCCATAAACAACATCAGCTGTTCTTACCGGCCTCGCAGCGCCGCCCTGTTGAGCCTTCCGCTCCACTCCTCCCCTGCAGCTGCGCCCGGGGCCACGCCTCCGCCACAGGGTTATTGTGTGTTTTGAGTGAATAATCAGATGGTGAGTGCGAAAAACAGTCACTGGAGCTCACCATCGAGAGTGGCTGAAAGTAGTCCGTTCTATGGCGGCGTGTGTGCCGCTTTCCCCGGGAAGAGGAAGCGGCCGGGGTAAACAGCAGAGCCTCTGGCGCGGTAGCCTCCATTGAGCCAAGGTGGGAGGCGTAGCCGTTGTGCCGTGGCGATGGTGGAGGTCCGGCGAATGAGGCGGCTGGCGGGCGAGCGCGGAGCGGCGGGAGAGCGAGCGGCCGAAGCTTGGCCTGTGACGCCCACTCTCACATTCACTGTTTATCGTGAATGTGAACTGAAAACACTGGGTCACCGACCCAGGAACCCTGACAATTACGCCATTATGCCTGTTTACGAGTCTGTGTCTCTGTCTGTCGTGTGCTTCCTGTTTTATTTTGTAGGTCTGTGTCCTATGTCAGTGCGTTCAGCTTTGTGCTCTCCCTGTCTCGTCAGTGTAATCAGCGTCAGCTGTGTCTCCCAGCTGTTTCCTCTTCGCTCCGTTCACCTCTTGTATTTAGTGTCTGTGTCTTCCCCTACTCGGTGTCGTGTCGTTAACGTCTGTTCACCCTCATTTCCTCTGTGTTCCGTTTGCCAGCCAGCCTTCCTGCCTAGTTATTCTGTTCTTCCAGTTTAGTAAGTGTTTTTCTGTTCTGCTTCTTACCAGCAATAAAGCTGTGTTTTTTGAGTTACTTCCGCCTCAGTGAGTCCTGCCTTTTGGGTCCTCTCTTCCTGCCTGCCTACACACAGACATGACAGAACGACGCGACCACAACCAGGACCCAGCGGACTCGTCCCGGGAGTATGATCTCCTCCGCATCCAAGGTTTGATGAAGTGGATTTCCCACACTAAAGACACTAAGACTATGGCGGTTGGGATTAACGCTATCAAAGCCATCCTAGAGGGAACTCCTCACCGGCGCCAGCTAAGAGGATTTATGGGCTATATGGACCAGCTGCACGAAGCCCAGGAGGTGCTACAAGCTCGGGAGCTCGCAGCTTTTGCCCGCTCCCAGTTTGCTAACCCGAAGCCACCGCAGCAGCAGCCGCGGAGCACGGAGCTTCCCGCTACGCAGCAGCGACGGTCACGGGGGAGAGGCGTTTCCACACCTCTGCCGCGGGATTCCTCCGCGTGCTGTTCCGAGCCAAATTCACCGGCCTCCTTCTTGGCAGCGATGTGGTCAGAGGATGAGGAGCAAGTTGTCATCCCTCCACCATCACAAGTTTCCTCCGCCACTTCTGTTCCCTCGTCTGGGAGGAAACGCCGCTCACGCCGCCGGCACCCCTTACCTCAGCTGGATTCGGGAACTTCTGAGCAGCTGGCTGGGTTGAGTGACAAGAACACTTTTTCTGTCTCGTCTGAGGGGGGCTGTTCCCTCTCAGGGGATTTAAAGGACTTTGTTCATTCTCCTTTGGAGCTTAGAACCATACCCGATAAACTGAAGGTTAACTCAGAGACTAAAAATTCCAGAGAAGCGCTTGTTGCTGCTAAACTAGCGTCTCCTGACGCTATTGGGCTAGTGCAGCCTGCTCTTCCCCCCACTGGCAGCTCAGCTGAGCCTTCTTTGCCTCCTATTTCTGCTAAGAGCCCAGATGAGCTCAGCCTGCCTGCTAAAGACTGTTTTTTACCTGCCCACTCAGAGCAGAGGAACCCAAGGAAAACTGTTTTCTCTGAGCCCATCCAGCGGGTTAAACTGTGCTCTGGAGGCTCAGGAGAACATATCCCACCACCCTCTTCACGTTTGCTACAAACACCTCTTCAGCCAGAAGCTCAGTTAGCTGCCCGACGGTCCCCAGTTTAGTATCCTCCTGTTCTCCAGTCAGTTCAGTCTCCTCCAGTTCTCCAGTCAGTTCAGTCTCCTCCGGTTCTCCAGTCAGTTCAGTCTCTTCCGGTTCTCCAGTCAGTTCAGTCTCCTCCTCTTCTCCAGTCAGTTCAGTCTCCTCCGGTTCTCCAGTCAGTTCAGTCTCCTCCGGTTCTCCAGTCAGTTCAGTCTCCTCCAGTTCTCCAGTCAGTTCAGTCTCCTCCGTTCTCCAGTCAGTTCAGTCTCCTCCGGTTCTCCAGTCAGTTCAGTCGCCTCCGGTTCTCCAGTCAGTTCAGTCGCCTCCGGTTCTCCAGTCAGTTCAGTCTCCTCCGGTTCTCCAGTCAGTTCAGTCTCCTCCGGTTCTCCAGTCAGTTCAGTCTCCTCCGGTTCTCCAGTCAGTTCAGTCTCCTCCGGTTCTCCAGTCAGTTCAGTCGCCTCCGGTTCTCCAGTCAGTTCAGTCGCCTCCGGTTCTCCAGTCAGTTCAGTCTCCTCCGGTTCTCCAGTCAGTTCAGTCTCCTCCGGTTCTCCAGTCAGTTCAGTCTCCTGCTCAGTCGAGTTCAGTGCACTCTCTTGTATTGCCAGCACCTCGGCCATTAACACTGCCTGCTCTTCAGCCACCATCTCCACCCACTCGTTTTCAGGAGGAGGATAGCCCCACACAGACTTTTGTTGCTCCTCAAGACCTGGCTAAATTTGAGACTTTTACTCTCTCCAGGGCCTCCCCAGAGGTTAGATATCAGCATTCAGTTAACTCTGGCCCCCTGGACGTAAAGAAGCCAGCGCTACCTGTTTTTTCCCTGCCAGAGGTCCCCGCGCTGCTGGTTCTGTCCTGCTGCCAGAGGTCCCCGCCTGCTGGTTCTGTTCCTGCCTGCCAGAGGTCCCCGCCTGCTGGTTCTGTTCTGTCTCTGCCAGAGGTCCCCGCCTGCTGGTTCTGTTCTGTCCTGCCAGAGGCCCATGCGCCTGCTGGTTCTGCTTCTGTGTTTCCAGAGGTCCCCGGCCTGCTGGTTCTGTCCTGTGTGTGCCAGGGGCCCCGGTGCCCGCTGGTTCTGAGACTGTTTTTTCTGGGGGGCCCGAGGAGCCCGTCCAGCCTCCTGCCTCCCAGCTGGGGGGCCCGGGGAGCCCGTCCAGCAACCTTCCTCATCAGCTGGGGGGCCCGAGGAGCCCGTCCAGCCACCAGCTGCTCCACCAGCAGCCTCATCCACGCCTGCAGCAGCAGCCGCATCCACAGTTTCGTCCACGCCGCCGCCTTCTGCAGCGCCTCCGTCTCTGGCTTCCACGCCGCTGCCAGCTGCAGCCTCTGTGTCTTCATCCTCGCCAGCTGCAGCCTCTGTGTGTTCATCCTCGCCAGTTGCAGCCTCTGTGTCTTCATCCTCGCCAGCTGCAGCGTCTGTGTCTTCATCCTCACCAGCTGCAGCCGCTGTGTCTTCACCCACGCCAGCTGCAGCCTCTGTGTCTTCACCCACGCCACCTGCAGCCTCTGTGTCTTCACCCACGCCAGCTGCAGCGTCTGTTTCTTCACCCACGCCGTCGCCTGGTCCAGCTTCAGCTTCACCCACGCCGTTGCCTGGTCCAGCTCCGGTTTCATCCCCGCCTGGTCCAGCTCCGGCTACAGTTTCAGCCTCGCCTGGTCCAGCCTCTTCATCGGTTTCAGCCTCGCCTGGTCCAGCCTCTTCATCCACGCCGCCTGCAGCCTCCGAGTCTTCATCCACGCCGCCTGCAGCCTCCGAGTCTTCATCCACGCCGCCTGCAGCCCCGGCCTCTGCCTCGCCTGGTGCTGCGGGGGCCAAGCAGTCTTCAGGTCTCAAACTGCCTCCTCAACATCACCGGCCACTTTCCAGGCCACCAGCTGGGTGTCATTGCCATCGGGGATGACCTCCTGAACGCCGCCACTGCCTTCCGCGTGGCCGGCCCCCGGATCTGCTCTGTCGCCGCCACTGCCTTCCGCGTGGCCGGCCCCCAGAACTGTTTGCCCGTCGCCGCAGTTGCCGTCCACACGGTCGGCCCCCAGAACTGAACTGTTTTGGCCTCCTGCGCTGTCGGCCTCCGGGTCGGCCCCCTGAACTTGACCTTCTGGGTCTTTCTGGGCTCATAAACATATGTTTAACATGCCAACAAAATAATTCTATGATACACTATAGAAAGGTTTCACTGTCCATCTTACCTGTGTGAACCGTTCTTAGGTCGTTCTTAGGTAGTTTTGTCGGATTCAGTCTTTAGCACTTCTTCAGTGTGAGACTTTGTTTACTCAAGTAGATTATAGTCTATAGTCAGATGTGTGTTTTCTTTTTCAACTCTAGGCTGTATCTGAGTGTGCTTTGGGTGTGTGTGCTCTGAATCATTCCTCTCATATTTGTGCCTTGTGTGGGTGTTCTTTGGAACACCCAGACAAACAGGTTTTGTTTTATCATCTGTGCATCTTAGTGTGACATCAAGGGTATGAGTAAATGTATAACAAAATGACACATATTGTACTGGTTGCTAATCTGTCACTTATCTAAAACCTAGATAAGGAATCTAAGAATCCCATGAATCTATGAATACTAATTTCAGTTACAGGAACATTCGAGTGTATAACCTGTTTGAGTATGGAGTTGAATATAGTCTTGATTAGAAGTGTAAAGTAGGTGTGCGATAAAACAAATTATTTCACTGTTACTTATTGTCAAAGGAAAATTGTTTATAGTGAGATCAGCTACATGAAATGTGTTCTTTTACTTATGACTAAGCAAATGTCTACGTGACTTTTGACATGTACTTTTGTGTGATAAACAACTAACAGCTTCCTCTTTCTGTAAGAACATACAGATTTAGAAAAAGGAGAACCTCAGCTCAGAGTTCTTAGAATAACTCTGTTATCTTTGTACACACACAAACTTGTATAAATAAAGCACGCTGACAGTGATGAGATGCAGATCATGCGTCCATGACTGCCTTCGCGAGTGAAAGACAACTGCAGTGTTTGTATTTTCTAACTCAGGTGTCTCAAGCTGAAGAACTGTGGGGTGATTCTTAGAAATCCCCTGTCATTTAAACTGGTCCTTCGAGCTTAGCGATGGAAACAACAGACACGTTTCTGTGACTCCAAATCCAAGGTCTGACTGCTGTATCCTGACGTCGTGGGAAGCCAGCACCGAAGTCTGTCGACAGCCCTCCCCAGGTAGAGGTGAAAGACCTGGGACGTTAATTCGGGTCCAGGCCGGTGAACTTTTCTGGTCCACGACGCTGGGATCCAGCCAGACGACCTTAAGAGCCTTAAGAGCCAGAGAACTGCAATTCGCTCGAACCATTGTTTGAAAGGTTCTTTGTGGCACCAAAAAAGGTTCTTCTATGGCATCAGTCTAAAGAACCACTTTTGGTTCCAGTTGGCACCTTTATTTTTCTGAGTGTAGATAAGAATTTTGCAGTCAGCACCTCAGTGTCGGCACAGACTGAGAGCTCTGAGTCAACATTTAAGGCCTTATTAAAGGCAGTAGAGAACTGGACGGCACTTGATGGTTTAAACATGCGAGAAGCAGTAGGAGGGCCACAGGTAGTGATATTACAGGGAAGAGAAGTTTCAAACAATACAGGCATATGATCAGAAAAGACGACATCATAAATTTGAAGATTATAAATAGGTAAACCATGAGACAAAACCAGATCCAGAGTGTGTCCATATTTATGAGTGGGACCAGTGACAGATTGCAAAACATTAAAAGCATCAAGTAGGTTTAAAAAGTCCTTTGCCAATGGTTTAGTAGGACAACACACATGAATATTCATATCACCCAAGATTAAAACCTTGTCATACTTTGGCATTATTTCGTCCGGGTCGTACTTACGTCTGCAAGCAACTGGGCTCTCAATATCCTGTTTAAATTTTTCTCTGTAATAATGGTGTGACAATAAAAGTGATTTGATTTGATTTGATTTGATTTGGTTCCTTGCAGTGCCAGGCTTTTCAAAATGCATTTGTGGCTCATTCCCAGCCTAAAATTGTCAGGGATCTGAGTCTGAGTGACCTAGAGTCCCTGAACAGTTGTGGACTTATTATATTATGTGTGTGTGTTCTGCACTGCTGCTGTTCCTGCGTTCCATGTTTGTGTATTGGCAAGTGTGTGTGTGTGTTAGTAATGGGATTTCCAGCTCTTTTTAGAGAACCGGCTCTTTCGGCTCGGCTCACTAAAAAGAGTCGGCTCTTTCGGCTCCGAACCGGCTCTTCAGGTTGTTTTGTTGCTTTAATTAATTAATTATCAACAACAATATAAAATTATTCACAAAAGGAATTAGTAAAAAAACGTGGTTTTATTTATGTATGTTTATACATTCAACAAAAATATAAATGCAACACCTTTGTTACTGCTCCCATTCCCCATGGGATGGACGTAGAGACCTAAAATTCATTCCAGATACACAATATAACCATCCCTCCCAAACAGTGGTCACAAATCAGTCCAAATGTGTGGTAGTGGGCACATCTGCTATATTGAGATAATCCATCCCACCTCACAGGTGTGCCACATCAGGATGCTGATCTGACATCATGAGTAGTGCACAGGTGTTCCGCAGTTCTTGGACGTTCGAGGGAGTCGGCCAGTCCCGGACCGCAGCCACTTTTGCGGGGTCAGTGGCGACACCTCGAGCGCTGATCACATGGCCCAAGAACGTGGTCTCTCTCGCCAACATGTGGCATTTCGTGGGGTTGAGCCGCAGCCCAGCTCGTCGGATGGCACTCAAGACCTCGCTCAGGTGAGACAGTGCACTGTCGAAGTCGCCACCGTGCACCAACAGGTCATCCAGGTACACAACGCAGCGGCTACGAGGGATATCCACGAGCACCCTCTCCATCAGCCTCTCAAACGTCACTGGCACATTGCCGAGCCCAAATGGCATGACCCTGAACTGCCACAGCCCCTGTCCAATGGTGAATGCAGTCTTAGGCCTTGCGTCGGGGGCTAGCTCCACCTGCCAGTAACCGCTGTGTAGGTCGAGGGAGCTGAACCAACTGGAGCCGGTAACGTAATCTAGGGCCTCGTCGATCCGCGGCAGCGGGTACGAGTCCTTCTTGGTGAGTGCATTGAGACGGTGAAAGTCCACGCAGAACCTCGGGCTGCCATCCTTCTTCCCCACCAGAACCACGGGTGCCGCCCATGGGCTATTGGACGGCTCGATCACCCCAGCCGCAGCCATCTCACGGATCTTCTCTTCCGCTACCTGCCGTTTTGAGAGGGGCAGCCGGTGTGGGCGCAGACGGATGGGCTGAGCAGAGCCGGTGTCGATGGTGTGCTGGACCAGACTCGTCTGCCTACAGTCTTTGTCACTGGCGGCAAAGATGTCCATATTCTCGTCCAGGAGGCACCTCAGCCGCTGGCGCTGGTCGATGTTGAGGCCTACGCTGCTGCGCTGCCAAAGGTCATCAACAGCCTCGATGGTCTCGGTCAAAGGAGGTTTGTCGGGCTTAGAGACTGAGGCTGAGGCAAGTGGAGATGACCCAAAGCCACCGGCATCCGAAATCTGCTGAGCGGCAGCTGCCCGACGCCTGTCTCGTCTGGTCCCTGCTCCCTGCTTTTGGCCGCGCTGGAGGGCAAAAGTCTCTGCGCCAAGAGTGATAGCCAGCTTCGCGGTGTCGACGCAGGCCCCCGAGTGGCTCAGCAGATCCAGGCCAATGATGCACTTGTCTTGAATGTCGGCGAGCCAGAAGTCGTGCACCAGCTCTAGATCCTTCACTCGGATCCGCAACGGTTTCTTCCCCCGCATAACAGTTTTCTCCCTCGTCACTGTCATCAGCTGGGTGTCTGTGGGCAACCAACCCTTCACCAGTGGCCCGGATGTTTCAGGGAGCACGCCAGGTCGTATCAGGGAAATGGTAGACCCCGTGTCCACCAGGGCCTGGCATGGCTGGTCCTCAACACAGCAGCTCAGGTAGAGTCCCTTGAGGTGCCGAACTCGGCCCACAACTGTGCATCATCCTTGGAGGGGGGCAGGAAGCTGGAGTGGTGGTCCCCTCGCTACACCGCTCCCTCCTCGTTTCCCTGAGGCTGCGTAGTTCTGGTCTTCGGGGCTGGTGCCGAGCAGTCACGCGTCACGTGGCCAGGCTCATCGCACCGGTAGCAGCGGTCAGTCGGTCGACGAGGATGCCTCCGGGGCACCGAGGGTTGCAGCTGGGACATCTCGGCGACCCCCGCCTCCCCGTCGCAGTCTGCGGCTCTGATTTGGGGGTAGTTTGGGGGGGGACGCCTGCTGGTTAGGTCGCGAGGTGAGCACCGGCTCGGCCCTTTCAACCTCAAGGAGCGCCTCACGGAGGGTCTGAGGCATGGCCAGGCGGACGTGTTGGCGTAGTCGCTCTGGGAAAAGTCCTTGCAGAAAAGCATGCAGGCTAAGCTCCTCACGGGCTGCTGCTGGTAACTCCGGGTAGGCCCCAGGCTCTCCCCCGGTCGACGGCTCCAGTTGATCAGCTGCTCTCTGCTCTGATCAGTGGAGTGCCGCGTGAGAGGTAGGGCTCTAGCGGGGTTAGCCCGTTGTATTTCGGTACCTTAACTGGCGTGGTAGGCATAACTGCTCGCTGTTGGGGGCTCGGCGTGTGGGTCGACAGAGGTAGCCCATGAAGCATTGCCCTAGCATCTGTTGCGACGGGCCGCCGCCGTGGTGCGCTCGTGCCAACGGGATCCGTCGGGGGACTTACATGGCAGCTCACATCCTCTCTCTTCAATCGCCAGTTTCCCAAGCGGGGAATGTTCTCCTCGACAGCTTGCTCCAGCCTCTGAATGTCTCTCTCCATTACGGCGAGGGTGAGCTATCCCACTTCTGAACACCAATGTGGCGAGCTCAGACAAGGAGGAGACGGAGGTATCGTTTGGTCTTGCTTCCCGTGAACTAGCCAGGGAGCACAGCCGTTTATTAAGATTTGCAACAACAACAACAACAACACACAGGGCGCCCTCTGACCCCGGAAGGACACACCGTCGCAGCGAGAGGGCGTCACCCGTCACTATGGCAACATAAACAAAACATAACTGTACAAACAGAACCCCGAAAAGCCCTGACCCGCTACAATATGCTTTTTTATGTGCCTCCCATTTCTATTCATGGTACAAATATGCAGAAGAGTTGCATTGTTTGGTGTGTGATGTGCAGAACAGATAATATATGTCAGTTGTGGGGAAAAAATGTTCAGTAGTAACACCTTTCTCATAAATGCTACAGGAAGTAATTAAAATGGCCAGGAATGCAGTTTCAAAAGTGAAACAACAATCTGAAGTAGAAGGCTAACCTCACATTTAACCTTTAATTTCAACTATAAAATTGTATAACTGAACTAATAACCAGAATTATACATATAATAGACATGTATAATCTTATTTAATAGCCCTAACTGAGGGAAACAGAAAAAGCACGAGTTTCTTCAAAAAACGTAAGCATATGATTTAAAACAAAAACAATCTGAATTCATGTTGTGTCTCAAAATAAAATTAATACATTTCTAATGACGATAACGTAAACAGAGTAACGATAGCTGTTATTGTTATTACAGGTATTTTTTCATTCAGCATTTAAAAGGTAAACAAATGACCTCAAGATTGTATTGATTAGAATTTATCAGAGTTTACTGACAGTGGGTTGCAGCATAACAGAATAGCTTCACAACTGTAATCAGACTCTGTTTCAAATGCTGCTACAGTGATCGATGAAATGACTGATGCATCCTTTTAATTATTTAGTTGTTCTGACCGTTATGTAAGAACAGCTGACATCTTAGGTATTTTCATATTTGGCATCTCAAAGGTGCAGAAAATTTACACAGAAAAACATAACATCAACTTTTCTAACAGCACCCCATTATAAACAAGATGTGAGGAGACAAAAACAAATACAAAAATACTGGTGGCCGGCAGTGCTACAAAGATTCTACTTCTGCTGGCAGAAGAATCTTAATAGAGCATCTTTTCAAGAGCTTGAATCACATAATGAGACAGTATCGATGTTTCAGAGAGTCGGGACCTCGTTTGTATTTGGTCAGGTGACATTCTGTAGAACCATATGGGCCTTGACACAGGCTTCATGTGGACACGTCCCCTTTGCTTGACACTGAAGCCCCGACAGGACTTGGAGCTTCAGACGTAACATGACTAGCTGTGATATATTCTCTCTCAGTGCAGGTACCATACCTGCTCTTTCTCATTGTGTTGCTTCATAGCCTGTTCAACTTACAAATCAAAGTTAAGGTATTTGATTCATGTGTCACAGATTTATGGGCTCAAAATGTAGTCATAAATATTTTGTACTTGTAAATCGGTTTTGTACTTGTAAAAAAGATTTGTATGTGTAAAATAAATTTGTGCATGCGTAAAAAAGATTTGTATGTGTAAAAAAGATTTGTATTTGTAAAAAAGATTTGTGCGTGCATAAAAAAGATTTGTATCTGTAAAAAAGATTTGTGCGTGCGTAAAAAAGATTTGTATGTGTAAAAAAGATTTGTG
>NW_024583735.1:14891-16661 GCF_018398535.1 Haplochromis burtoni
AACAAAAGCATAAGGAAACACAAAACACTGAGTCCTCAGACTCAGGACCATGACAATATGTTTATTATATAAATATTCTTTTATTTATTCACACCACACAAAATGTACAAAAATAAATTATAAAATACAAAAAACAACTAGTTAAAATTCAACTGTTAACTATTAAAATTTTCAGATATTTCCTTTTAAACAGATTTAAAATGAAACAACACAAGACACTACAAACCACAACACAATAAAATATTGATTAAAATATGCAAAAGAAAAAAAAATGAACCCCCAGATCTTTAATTAAGGGAAAGGTTGGCATTTAGAAATATTAATATGTGTTTTATCTTCCCATTGCACTGATGGGTGCACAGTTCTCAGGTGCCTGTACATGTTGTTTGTGGAGCCATCTCTATATGACAGTCTTTTCTTGCAGACTCTGCCTTTGTACTGTCAATAAAGTTGAAATGGTTCCAGATTTGGCTTCTTTTCTTGGAGTCACTCATTTTCTTTACCGTACCTTTCTAATGTGACAATGTCATCTCTTGTTGTCGTTCCCGGCTCTTTTTCTCTCGCTCTCCCTCCTGCTCTTTTTGTGTGCTACTGCTGTTGCGAGTGTAACTACCACCCCTCACATCTCTGCTCAGCGCAAACACAAGACTGACGTGCAGCGTGAAGCAAAAAAAAGTGAGAGAGAGGGCAAGAGAAAGGGGGAAAAAAAGCATCGTAAACTTCAAAGAGCCGGCTCTAAGAGCCATTTCGTTCGCGACTGACCCATCAATACATTGTAGGTAACCAGCGTAATATTCTCACCCCCTGCTTCAATCACTGTGCTCATATTCAGAGTACCATTCCCTTGGTGGATGGTTACACTCTCAATGCCAGTTCCATTGATGCCATCAGTGAAATTGGCAATGAACTCCCACTAGGAGGAAGCACAAAGCAATGAAGTGGAGGCACAGGTTGATGTGTTGACTACCTGGCAAACTGGACGGTTAACATTTGTCACCTGGAGACAGAGAAATTAACATGATGAGAAACAGGTTGGGAATGTGCGGTAGCAGTTATTAAAGATAAAAAGAAATGAACAAATCTTTGCATGTCATTTAGATTCAGTTTATCCTGCAAAGTATTTCTTGTTAACTCTCTGTCTTTGTGGTAATGGTAATTGCTCTCACATTTCTGTCTTATTTTAGTAGGCTTTTGCATTTAGTTTTACTTCCTTTAGCTTGTCCTTGATTGTTTGCACTTGTTTGTTTACCCGCCTGTTCCACATTCACCTAATTATTCGTTGCTTATTAATATCCTCAGTTCTCCCTTTGTCATTTTTGTGATATCTTTCTCATGTGTCTTTCTTATAAATAAGAAAGACTCATGAGTCTGCATTTGGGTCCTTGTCTAGCAACCCATAACAAACAATTTAACATCAGTAATTCACAAGAGAAGTATGACACACACTGTTATTTTTATTTTTGAAATAAAAATAACAAAAATATGTATTTCTTTTTGATGCATTATGTACGTGATTATTAATTATTACAGAATTAAGAATAATGTTAAAAAATATTACATTGAAAAATATCACCTAAGTCCCACCCCCTCGGGACCCTATGAACGCTAAGTAAATGAGAATGGATGGAAAATATCACTCACCTTAGCAGTCACGGAAAACCTGAGAACTACATAGTTGATGTCGGTGGCAGTGGCGTTTTCTGTCATGGTCCTGGGCCATGTTGGCCCAGTATTCTTAGTTTCTTGTATTTCTGTATTTCATTTCTTATT
>NW_024583735.1:44342-48962 GCF_018398535.1 Haplochromis burtoni
CGAAACCAAAAATGAGATTCAGTACGTGTTGGACCTGAGAGCAAAACTCCACACTTTGGGGAGGTTGTCACGGGAGAATTTGCTCCAGGCTCAGCAGCGTCAGCAACGCCTGTATGACAGAGGGGCTAGGCTCAGGCAATTTTCACCGGGAGATAAAGTGCTTGTGTTACTCCCTACTTCCAGCTCGAAGTTGCTCGCCAAGTGGCAAGGACCCTTTGTGGTCACACGGCGAGTCGGGGACGTGGACTATGAGGTCGCTCGGTCGGACAGGGGAGGAGCCACGCAGATTTATCACCTCAATCTCCTCAAACTGTGGCGAGAGGTTGAAACCGCTTCTCTGGTGAGCTTGGTGAAGGAGAGAGATGAGTTGGGGCCTGAGGTGCCAAATTCTATCATTCCCACCTCCCTCCCTTGTGATGACCATCTCACACAGGCCCAGAGAGCGGATGTTGTCGCGTTGCAACAGCGTTTTGCGGACGTGTTCTCCCCCCTGCCCGGCCGGACGTCCCTCATCGAGCACCATTTCGTGACGCAGCCCGGCGTGACGGTGCGTTCACGGCCCTACAGGCTCCCAGAGCATAAGCGAAAAATCGTGCAGAGGGAATTGGCGGAAATGCTGAGGATGGGAGTAATAGAAGAGTCGCACAGCGCCTGGTGTAGCCCCATCGTTCTGGTGGCGAAGAAGGATGGGTCTATACGGTTCTGTGTCGACTATCGCAGGGTGAACGAAGTGTCACGCTTTGATGCCTACCCCATGCCTCGGGTCGACGAGCTCCTGGACCGGTTAGGCACGGCCCGCTTTTTCACGACACTGGACTTAACCAAGGGCTATTGGCAGATTCCCTTGTCTGCCGAGGCCAGGGAGAAAACGGCCTTCTCCACTCCGTACGGTTTGTACCAGTTCGTGACGCTTCCGTTTGGCCTGTTCGGGGCCCCGGCCACTTTCCAGCGTCTCATGGACCGGGTACTGCGTCCGCACGCAGCGTATGCTGCCGCCTACCTGGATGACGTGATCATCCACAGCGACACCTGGGCGGAGCATGTGCTGCGGGTGGCCGCGGTCCTGGAGTCCCTGAGGGGGGCGGGGCTCACGGCCAATCCGAAGAAGTGCGCGGTTGGACGGAGGGAGGTGCAGTATCTGGGGTACCACCTGGGGGGCGGGCAGGTGCGTCCACAGGTGGAGAAGACGGCGGCTATCGCATCCTGCCCGCGCCCCAGGACGAAAAAGGAGGTGAGACGGTTCTTGGGGTTGGCGGGTTACTATCGTCGCTTTGTGCCGGGGTTTGCGCAGCTAACCAGCCCCCTGACCGATCTCACTCGAAAGGGTGCCCCGGATCTGGTCCAGTGGACGGGGCCGTGCCAGGCGGCGTTTGTGCAGGTGAAAAAGGCTCTCTATACATCAGCCGGAAGCTGGCAGAGCGCGAGCGCCGGTACAGCACCGTGGAGAAGGAGTGCCTGGCCATCCGGTGGGCGGTCGGCTCCCTGCGCTATTACCTCCTGGGACGCTCATTCACCCTCTGTTCGGACCACGCCCCGCTGCAGTGGCTCCACCGCATGAAGGATGCCAACGCCCGGATCACCCGGTGGTATCTGGCGTTGCAGCCCTTTAAGTTCAAGGTGATCCATAGGCCGGGGGCGCAGATGGCAGTGGCCGATTTCCTCTCTCGCTCGCGGGGGGGAGTTGCTCGGCCGGACGGCTCCCCGGCCTCGAACGGGCGGTGGGGGTGTGTGGCGGAGGCGTGGCCCCGGGCGCAGCTGCAGGGGAGGAGTGGAGCGGAAGGCTCAACAGGGCGGCGCTGCGAGGCCGGTAAGAACAGCTGATGTTGTTTATGGACTGATGATGGTCTCCCTCCGCTGTGTTTATAGTGAGACGAGGAGGAGCGGCCAGAGAGAGATCAGCTGGGCTCGTGAGCTGTCAGACTGTGAGACTGAGTCAGCTGTCATAACACAAAAGACTGAATAAATGTGGAAGTTGGCAGTACATACCTGTGTGTGCGTGTGTTTGTGCCTGGCGTATTCCACATGACATTACCAATAAGTTTGATGTGTCACATGGCCCTCTTCCTATTGAAAAAACAAAAGTTGTATCCAAGATGGCCGACTTCTAAATGGCCACCATGGTCACCACCCATCTTGAGGAGTTTGCCCCCTCACATATACTAATGTGCCACAAACAGGACTTTAATATCACCAACCATTCCCATGTTATTACGGTGTATCCATATAAATGGCCCACCCTGTATATTGTATTTGTGCCCTCTTTCTTTCCTTTCATAGTTGTGCCTGTTGAGCTGTTTTGGAAGCAGCTTGATCATATGGTATGGGGAAAGACTCATCAAGCCAATCCAGCTTCTGGGAGATGCGCGAAGGAAGCATAGAGTGAAATCTCATCAAATGACCTTAAAAAGGTCTCCCAGGCTGTAATCACTGCAAAACGCTTCTTTTTTTTTAAAATGACAGCAAAATTTGGTGAACACATTCATTATTTGGATTTAAATCATTACCAACTACTACTAACTCTGAGTCAGCATGCCCAGTTCATTACATTTCCTATTCATCGTAATTTCATATGTTTTCACGGAAAACAATGGAATGTAGAAATTATACCAAATATCTGATTGGTAGTGTTTATTTGTAGAACTTAGGACTTTTATTGTTATTGTACAGTTGCTTGCACAGTGAAATTAGGTAGCAAGACAAAGGTTGTTGCATATAAATCACAACACTGCAACATAAAAATTTTGAGTGCAACATTGTATTCTGTTAAAATTACAGACATTGCCTAATGTCTTATATTCTTAATGAAGTATTGTAAAATACAATATTGTAAAATAAAACATTAAAAAAAAATTCTAAATATGTGCCAAATCTTTAGGTCCTAAAGAAGATTACTCAAAGTCAATGCAGATGTGCCGATAATTGCAGGTCTTAGTATATGTATTTTTTTTTTTTATCAGTGTTTTGCTTCATAGCCAGCTCAGGTCAGCAGTCAAGGTTAGGTCACTTGACCCATATGTCACAGATTCACAAATTCAGCACAATTGACATTTCTTTTCTGTTACTTCAAAAGTACTGAAAACACAACACTAAGCCAAAGAATGGTTGATATGTTCAAAGTGTACCCTCCGGTTGATGTTGTTTGAACTGCAGTTGTAGTTGCAGGGGTAGGTGTCGTAGGAGGAGGTGTGGTAAGCACTCTAGCCTGTCCCACACATGTCCCCACATTTCCTACACTATCTACAGCAGTCAGCTCCACAATCGGTGAGCAGCAGGAGGCAGTGTAAGTAACCAGGGTAATATTCTCACCCCCTGCTTCAACCACTGTGCTCATATTCAGAGTACCATTCCCTTGGCGAATGGTTACACTCTCAATGCCAGTTCCATTGATGCCATCAGTGAAATTGGCAATGAACTCCCACTGGGAGGAAGCACAAAGCAATGAAGTGGAGGCACAGGTTGATGTGTTGACTACCTGGCAAACTGGACGGTTAACATCTGTCACCTGGAGACAGAGAAATAAACATGATGAGGGAAACAGGTTGGGAATGTGTGATACCAGTTATTAAAGATAAAAAGAAAAGAACATAATCAAATCTTTGCATGTCAGTTCTCGTAAAGTTTCTGTCTTCGTGGTAATTCTTCTTACATTCTTGTCTTATTTTAGCAGGCTTTTGCATTTAGTTTTACTTTATCTTTATCTCGTTCTTGATTGTTTACCCGCCTGTTCCACATTCACCTAATTATCCTTTGTGCATTAACATCCTCAGTTCTCCCTTTGTCATTTTTGTGATTTGTTTCTCATCTGTATTTTGTTATACATAAAGGTGTTTTAGTTTGTTCAGCCAGTCTAGTGAGTACATTTGTGTCCTTGTCTAGCAAACCATGACAAACAATTTAACATCAACAATTCACAAGAGAAGTATGGCACATAAAGCCTTACTTTAACTGCAAACAACAATATCAAATCGAATCGCATGTCTATCTTTAATTTGAAATAAAAATGACAAAAATCTGTATTTCTTTTTGATACATTATGTACGTGACCATTAATTATTACAGAATTAAGAATAATGTTGAAAAATATTCTAACCATTATCACTCACCTTAGCACTCACAGAAAACCTGAGAACTACATAGTTGATGTCGGTGGCAGCGGCGTTTTCTGCCTCAATGGTGAGGGTCACGTCTGTTCCTGATGCAGTACTGGATGGAGCCGTTAGGGTCACGGTGCCATTGGCTTTACCACCATTGCCTGCTACAGTAGTAACACTGCTGGGTGAAGTGGAAGTGTAACTGCGGTCATTGCTGACTCGCACTGTAAATGTCTCAGTTGCAGAGTCAGTTATGACTCCATCAGCAGTTGCGGCGACTGAGAAGGGGATGGAGATAGTGGTGCCCGGCTCAATGTTGGTATTATTGGCTTCAGCCTGGACAAGAAGAGAGAGAGAGAGGAGCAGGAGAATGAAAATATTTTTTTTTAACATTGTTGACAACAATATGTTGATGCATAATGACATGACTTCACACTGAAAGAATCACAGTAGGAATGTCTGTTGTTTATGATTGTAGACTTATTTACTAGGGGTGCAACGATACACAAAATTCACGGTTCGGTTCGAT
>NW_024583735.1:50199-51828 GCF_018398535.1 Haplochromis burtoni
CATACGTCACATGAAAACCAAAATAATTCCAAACGCCAGATCTGAATGAGGTTCAATTTGCCTGTTGCAAAGAGAGCTTAACTTCTGTCTCGCTAGCTTGCCCTGCGCTCTTCCTTCTGAGTATGCTGTCTGTGTTGAGCGCTCAGTGGATCTGCGCTCGACAGTGCAGCCTAGGCGGAGTAGTCGAACACAGATTCACTGAGCGCTCAACACAGACAGCATCGTCAGAAGGAAAATTGATAAAATAAATTACAAATGTTGTATTGTTCGATACATATGCGTACCGAACCGAAAGCACTGTATCGAACGGTTCAATATCGATATGAATATCGTTGCACCCCTATTATTTACGTAGATGGCTATATGATATAAAGAAAAAAAAAACACAATAAAAATGTTTCAGTTTACTTATGGTGAGGTTAAGGATTCTTCAGAAAGCACACATTAACTGTTCTCACAGTGACAGAGATGCTGGAGGTCTTGATCTGTGTGGACGCTTGTCTCTGAAAGCTGCTTGAAGTGGACCTGGAAGTGGAGCTGCTGTCCTCTCCTTTCAGGATAAGCACAAACTCACCTGCTGGGATTCCACTAAATGTCACCAGGAAATCGTTGCTTCCTAATGACTGCATGAGAGAAAAAGCAGTGACATGCATTGTCAACAGATTAACAGTAACCAAACCAAACAATATATGACTACATTCTTACGGCAGGGTAGGGCGAGTGCGAGGACTATTTGTGGATGTTGCAGGACATTCATGTATTTAAGGTTTGAAAATTACACAATGTTTTAAATTCACACAATTTTAATTAAGCTCTGAAATGCCAACACTATCTCTTTACTATGAGTAATATTATAATTTCAAATAAATGCCTATTCAGTTCACTGAGGTTTATTCACAGCTCGTGATTTCTATTTGACCAATGAACACCATATTTTTTTCTTTTTCAGTCACTGCGTTGTAGATTTGCTGGTGACACTTGGGATTGACTCCAACTTCAACTAAGCCTTATCTGTCAGATAGACGGCTTCACACCTGCAATGATCCTTTGACCTCTGTTGGACCTGAGCTGTCAAACAGTGTGACTTCTGTGACCTTTACTGTTTCACTTCCTGTCACAGTGACCAAGAAGCTGGTATTACCACCTGAAAGACAGGTGAAGAAAAAAAGGTAATTAAATGAGTATCAGTATGACATGCCCTTAAAGCGAAACACAACCTGCACAAATAAAAAAGGTAAGCTAAAGGACAGAATAGTTAAGTTTGGACTTTACTGACTATAACATGATGTAGCATAAACCTTTGGGCGCAGAGTAACTTTTTCAAGACAAATGATTGTTGCTGTTGACTAAATGATGACTCTTTGGACAATGTAGAAAATTGTCTACCACAACAGAACTTTACAACTATAAAAATGAACAAACAGTCACAATAAAAGTAGCCTGACCTGAGAGAGGACGTCCTTCTTTTACACTGAAGTCCCCATGGGCTCCCTCGTGCTCTTCGACAAGGTTATAAATGAAGTCCACTGAACTCTGACCTGATACACAAAATAGATCAGAAGGGATGGAATACGTATGTTCAGAAGTAGAAACAGACCTTGTAAATACATTTTTTCTAAAACATTTCAT
>NW_024583736.1:0-4974 GCF_018398535.1 Haplochromis burtoni
GATTTAGAAACGCTGAAAACTAACTTAAAAAACAAAGACAAAGAAAAAGTGGTCGGAGCAGTCGTGACGGCAGCCGATCTCACCGGCGCCATCTTAATCAGCCATAGTATTTTTCAGACACATACATTTAAAAAGGCACCAACTCTGTCCTCTGCATGTGTTTTATATTGTGCAGAGAGTGATCCAGCTGCACTCTGTTCAGCAGGGAGAACGCTATTATTCACTAATAAAGAAAAGATAAAATAAAATAAAAACAGAAAATAAAATGCAACAATTTAAAAGGATGTCACTTATTTTTTTTATGTTTTTTTCAAAATTACATTTAAACTTAAAATAGTAAAAAATGTCCACATGTGCATTATGATGATAGTTTTATCCAGGAGGACTTTTTCTCTCCTCTTCAAATTCATAAATAATTAAGATCTGGTTTTATTATAGAGTAAAGAAGAATAAAAATTAGGAAAACAAACTACAAAAAGAAAAACCTTTTCTATGTTGAGATTATTAGAATTGTGAAAATAAGTGTTGTTTTTAAATAAAAAAATGTGTATTTTATTGATTTAATGCTAGACTTATAATCTTAAATTACAGTCTATATTTTTTACACTTTAAACCAATATTGGTACACACTTTTCATTTTCCCATTGTTTGTATTGAAGCTTTTTTCAAATGTACTCATCTTTAAAATCTCACTGCTGAGTGTTGTTTGCGCACTGGAATTACTCTTTGTGGTTAACCAAAAATAAAAAAACAGCTCCGCTGTCGTCCACTTTCCTGTTTATCATTAGCGAAAAAAAGTTTGTAGGCTTCTTCTTTTTGTTTTTATTTTGTTGTGTCTTCACTGTTCACAAATTAACCTATATAAAGATATTTAAATATTTAGTAGTTTATTAGAATCTGAAATGTTTCTGCTGGTTTGGCCCATCGCTCTTCTTTCTTAGAGCCAAAGTCACATCAGCAGGGCTTCAGAATTGGAGCTTTCACATGATACATGGAGACTACAAATATATCTTGCAGTGCTTCAATGCAAATTTAAATTAAGTGACAGACTTTCAATTTTGTCAAGTATTAAGGTATAAATGGATTTGTCTGAACAGTTATTGTTACCCAGAGTTGTTAAATGGAATGTCCTGCGAGCATATGTTGCTAACATCTGGAACTATTTAGGGGTTCCATAATCTGCCACTACTCTTAACAAAAAGGTCCATAGAAATGAATAGAGATGACGTGAATTTCATTCAACAGCTCTGGTCTTTCTGAGACAGGTAGAATTAAGGCACCAGTATACACTTAGCACGGATTGTGTTGCACACCACTGCAATATCATCAGTGTCACTTCCAATTTTATGGCGTGGAATGTTGCTGCAATATTCTTTTGAACGATAGCTGTTACTACTCATAAACTACCATCACATAAATGCTGATATAGGATGAGAAAAAAAATCAAAACTGGAGCTTGCCAAGTGCCACCGGGAGTGAGCCAGTACATACCTGAGCTCCCAGCTCTGGACA
Organism: Haplochromis burtoni; assembly: GCF_018398535.1. NCBI lineage: Eukaryota > Metazoa > Chordata > Actinopteri > Cichliformes > Cichlidae > Haplochromis > Haplochromis burtoni. Next base: position 1,513 of record NW_024583736.1, read on the forward strand.
CCAAGAACCACCAATGGACCAACTGCTGAGGGCATCAGCCACCGGCAGGGAGTGTGGTGAGATAGGCCTCCATACTTTGGAGGGCCTGACATGTTCCCAGAGAGGTGGTGTCTGATACTCGACCTGACATATAGACACAGACAAACAGGCACACACAGACACAAAAAGCTTCTATCTGCCAGAGGGTGTGAGATCAAACTTGGTGAAGCATGTGACAGGAACACTGTTAAGCATCAGTCTGTGATTATAAAGGGCAGCACGAGGCCACGAGGAATTGAAAAGGCTAAGCTCGAAAAAAGAAAGACATTGGAGGAAGATACTGAAAAATATGCTGTGTTAACTGACCTGTTTACGAGAAGACAGATCCCAGGTGCAGGTACAGATCAAATTCTGTATTTTCAGCATGGCCAGTAAGGTCAGCACAACCTCTGTTATAAAACAAATTAATATGACCAAGGTCATTAGCAGAGATCGGCAGTAACGTGTTACTGTAATCCAATTACTTTTTTCAAGTAACTTGACCAACACTGGTCATTAGCTTATTAGAACCCAATAAGTGGAGGATAATTCACGCCAATCCTTAGTTTTAAGATGAAAATAAACACAATTTATAGGTTCCAGGATGATCTGTGTAATATTAAATAATTCTTGAATGGAATGTTTTTGTAGCATTGAAGCAGCAGATAAGCCCATCTGATCCTGCTGACGCCTATAACCATGAAGCGGCCATGACTGAGGGGAATAGTTTTAACAGAGTTAAGTTATTTAAACTATGTATGTGTAAATATAAATATAACAATAAAATAACATGCAGAGAATAGATGTGAAAATGTTTAAATTGTATCAGGGCAGTGTCTGCATGATGGTAGGTAGAATAATTTATTTTAGTCTATCAAGACAGATAGCCTATATCGTGCATCAAAGTGGGCCATGAACCTGAAAAAGGGGCCTCATCCTGATCCTGGATTTATCTGTAAAGGAGTGTTTATGTTATTTTACTTTAGACCGATATAACAATATGAATAGTAAATGAAAAGATTCAAAAATCTTTCTGCAGGAGCAGTATCAATGTCAATATCAATATCAATATCAGCAACTCTGCATGGTCTGCAGTAATGTCCTCTGTGTGTGTATTATTGTGTGTTTATAATTATTGTTTATTGTGCAGAGGGTGATCCAGCCACAGTCTACTCAGCAGTCACTTACGGAGAAATCATCATAAGAGACAAGAAAAATAAATCAAAGATGAGAGGTACATCTGTTCTTCTTTGTCTCCTGGTTCACTTCTACACTCAAGAACTGATGCTTTGTTTTAATCTAAATGTTCACATTAAAATCCTAACAATACATTAAATTGTTTAATTTTTATAATGATCTCCATCTTAGTAACTAGTGACATCTGGTAAGTAACACCAGGCTACCAGGCGTATTCTGAGTTTCGCAGGTTTGGTTACTTTAAGTAGCTCACCAGAATCCTGGACATTATGAAAAAGCTAATTATCTTGTTTTGAGGTATCCTGTTATTATTTTAGGTCAGTCATGAGCCTAATGGGACTGATTGTAGTTAATCTAGACTGTTGATCTGTTATTGGTAATAATTAATATACAGTATTATGTCGTTGTGACTTTCTATCAACTTTTGGGCAACAGATCATTCAGTTCGCAATTGAACAACAATTGCCAAAAGCAGGTCAGAAGAGGTATCCATGTCTCTGCTATTCGGGTTTTGTTCACACACAAGCTGTTAGCAGGATGTATAAAGAGACAGATTAAACAGAACAAAGACGACTAACTGCCTGCTTTCAGGTACAGCCAACTTTCGGTTTGTAACCACAGATGCAGCATCCTGTTTTTGTGTTCTGAAGCTAATGAGAATTCTTGCCCCAGTCTATTTTGATTTGGTTAATAATAGCATCCATGTTGCAAAGCAACAGTTTGCTTTGTGCTCTGTGGTGAAGTGTGTCAGTCTATATTAATAGCTTCTGGCAGCTTTGTGGTTTTCTACCTTCATTTTGCACACAAACAGTTCCATATGGTCAGTCTTTTCACAGCAAAGAGATGATGAGAAAAGGATAAGAAAAAAAGTATGAAAAGCTGCTGTGGTTTATAAACATTAGTATTGTACAGTCAGAAATGTCAAGTTATTCTTAATACTGCAGACTTGCAATGTATAAGTTGTCCTAACAGTCATCTTAAGTAAGCTTTACTTAGTTTTTTTGAGGCAACGAGATTCCTCAATTATTTGAGTTCTGGGAACTAACAAGGCTGTACAGTGTACTCAAAATGAGTAAGTTGCCCTAACTTGGTCATCTTACGTGAACTTGATCCAATTTTTTTGAGTTCTGGGAACAAATGAGCCTGTACACAGTACTCAAAATAAATAAGTTGTCCTTACTTAGTCATTTTTAGCTAAGCTTTACTCAATTTTTTGAGGCAACGAGTTTCCTTAATTTTTTTGAGTTCTGGGAACTAATTAGATTTTACAGTGTGGAATATTATGATCAAACATGGCATAAAACATCCAAGAGAACTGTACCAGCAGTGCTCATGTATTTTCTTTTTAAATATAAGAGTGCTGTAATGTTTGTTATATCTGCAGTAATTTGAATTCATTTGAGTGATCCAGCTGCAGTCTACTCTGTTATGGCGAATCCATCAAAAAATGGATCGGACATCAGTTGTAGAAACGATAGTCTTTATATGAGGCTTCAAAAAGGGGAATGTACAACAAATAAACTTCTCGACATCAGAGCAACATATAATGGCTTCCCAAAACTTTCTTTGCTAGCTAAAAAAACCCCAGAGTAACTTTCGTCTACCACGAAGGATTCTGGGAAATGCAGTTTTCTAATAAAAATACCTGTTAAATGCTCCTCTTTAGCAGAAAATTAAATCTATAAATAACAGCTCTCACTAAACATGTGACTAACACTTAAATCACTTACAAAATAACCAAAATGCTGTTATCAAACAATAAACTGCAATAAAGTTACAACATCCGAACAATAAGTTCATCTAAAGCTCCAGGTTATTGAACAACTGAATCTGTCTTCTTAACAGAGTCCCCGTTGTCGTGCGAACTAAGCAAGATCTAACAAGACCGTCTCGACCAGGAAACATTTCTTCAATTCTTCCAAGTTTCCACACTTTCTGGTGCAGTTCTCATGCCCAATGAGCACGACATCCCCTAGTTTTAGGGGTGTAGGCTTTGAAGCGTCACAGCAATGAGCTGACTTCAGCTCCAACAGATAGTCCCTTCTCCAGGTGTTCCAGAAGCAGGGTTTTAATAGTTTTGCAATTTTCATTAGTTTTTAATTTTTATTTAGTTTTGACTTCAGATTTTCAATTTTATATCAGTTTTAATTAGTTTTTACCAAATGTTTGCCAGTTTAGTTAAGTTTTTATTTTTTTGAAAATCCTTAGTTTCAATTTAGTTTTGATTAGTTTCAGTTATAGTTTTAA
>NW_024583736.1:5624-7256 GCF_018398535.1 Haplochromis burtoni
TGGACGGAGCAGCAACACAGACGACTCGACTAACGTACTGCCACCTGCTGGCATAATGAGACGGCAAGAAAAAAATCTGGAAACTTCATTTTCACCCTTGACTATTGTATGACACACACACATCAATGAAAACTAAACACATTTTTGTTATAGATTCAGCTAATTTTAGTTAGTTTTGTGAACACTCATTACAGTTTTAGTTAGCTTTCCTTTTTTTGTTTTTATTTTTATTTCCGTTAACAAAAATGTTTTTTCACTTCTAGTTTTTGTTATTTCGTTAGTTTTTGTTAACGATAATAACCTTGTCCAGAAGTTGGTCATGAGTTTCTGCCGGTATCTCCATCTCCGAGTAATGTCCTCTTTGTTAGGTGTTGGATGGTGTGTGTCCTTCGGGATTGACTTGGGTGGTAGAGATGTCAGTCGTTTGCCCACCAAAAAGTGGGCTGGAGTAAGTGGTTGTGGTTCATTTACCTCATTGTGCACAAAGGTGAGAGGCCTAGAGTTCAGAGTCGCTTTGACTTCCGCCAACACAGTACACATTTCTTCAAAGTGGAGTGAAGCTCTACCTAACACCTTCTTGAGGCAGATTTTCACTGATCTGACAAGATGTTCCCAGAATCCACCCCACCAAGCTGCTCTTTCTGCAATGAACTTCCAAGTAATTCCTCTTTCTGAGAAAAACTCCAGCAAACGCTAGCAAAAATGTCTCAGTTGACTGATCTGACACAAGCTCTAAATGGACCGCTCGTGTCACAGCACAGGTAAATAGGGCAATGTAGGATCTTTTCACAGAATCCTCTGTTTTCACATAGAGCGGCCCAGCAAAATCCACACCTGCAACTTCAAATGGTGGTGACTCGGTTATTCTGTCCCTAGGCAAAGGTGCAGTTAGCTGATGCCCAGCCTTTGCCTTAAACCTCTTACACACAGTGCATCTGGTCACAATGCTCTTAACCAGCTGCCGAGCCCGGATGATCCAATATCTCTCTCTTATTTGTACAAGAGTGTCGCTCACTCCTGAATGCATCACCCTTTTGTTACAGTCCTGTATCAGCAGTTCTGAAAATCTGTGTTTGTTTGGCAGAATCCAAGGATGCTGCTCTCTGAATGTGAAGTCCACTGCTGCAGCCTGCCTCCAACACTAAGCAGCTCATCTTCATCAAGGAATGGTTTCAGTTCCTGAATCTTACTGTCATTCATCATAGGTTTTCCTACCTTCAGTCTCTGGACCTCCTGGTGAAAACTGTGATGTTGTGCAACCTTAATCCAGTACTTCTCAGCATCAAGAAGCTCATTTGCTGTCAGCTCACCTCGCATCTTTGGTTGCATCGTTGTTTTTGTATTAGCTATGAATCTCCTAATCCATGCTGTCACTCTGAGCACTCTCTTCAGTTCGCTGTAACTCTCAAGCTTCGGTATTGGTTCACAGATGTCAGTGTCATTAGCAGCAAACTGCATGGCTATTTGATAACTGGATTTAAGTTCCACATTCATTTCGTCTGAATTGTTTTCATCTTCAGACTCCTGTATCCGATCTTCTGATACAAGAAAACTGGGGCCATTCCACCATAGCTGGTTTTGTAGTAGGGCCTCCACTGATTGTCCTCTTGTGGGCAGGTCAGCGGGATTAGC
>NW_024583736.1:41256-44481 GCF_018398535.1 Haplochromis burtoni
TCTATCGGTTTTGTTTTACTTTACTCGAAGAGATCAAATTATTGGTGGGGACAGTTCAATAATTGCTGGATATTGGTGGGGACACGTCCCTTCCGTCCATGCCAAATCTACGCCCTTCACTTGCTAATACACAGAAAATCTTGTTAAAAGCCGCACAGTTTGGACAATAGTAATATTCGCCATTAAGTGCTTTCTAAACATGTTATAACAATGTGTCATCACTAAATTATAAATTTCTTTCCCAACCCTGCACTTATTTAATTATCCTATATTTTACCATTATATATTTTACCAAGCAATTCTTCTCACAGTCACAGACATGTGTCTTCCAGTGCAAGCCTCACTCATGCAGCCAGACAGGAAACCTCAGTTCTTCTTCTTCTTTTTTTTTTTTTCATGTCGCGACTCATTCAACTAATTTGCATACTGAGTCATATCTCAAGAAGTTGCCCTGACAAGAGACATGCATATTTAAAACATTACCCCATAATTAAATTATTTTTATTTTCTTTCTAGAGTAATCAGTTCTTTTGGTCAATCGGCACCAGAGCACGTCCAATTCACTATTCTAAAAACTACTTTAAGCTTTTAAGGATGGCTCAAATCATCTCTCTAAGAGTATCTCCTTTAAAGGGGAGACAAGTTTATCCACTGATCCACGTCACTTTACCTGGATGTTTTCTTTGAAGTTGGATGATGACTCCTCTCTCCTCCACTCAGAAGCACTCCTAATATAACCAAGCAAATAAATAATATTGAAGATTTACTCACAGCATTACAAAAACAGGAAAAACATCTCCCTTTGATTCCATTTCTCCATTCCTGCTGAACATCAGGCAACAAATATCCCAGTAAATCATAGTAAAATGTAATGCACATACAATGCACTACAATTTTATTTATATAGAACATTTAAAAACCACAGGTATGCCAAAGTCCTTCACAGAACAAGTTAAGAGCAATAATAAATACAAATAAACATAAAATGAATACAAATAAAATACACTAAAATAAAATACACTAACAGGCCGCAGACATAAAACATTTGAAACATTAATAAAGCAAAAAAGGTAAGTTACAGTACACTTAAAAGTGCGAGCTCTAGGAGGTGGGGAAAGCAAGGCTAAATAAATATGTTTTTAATCAAGATTTAAAAGAATGAATTGAATCAGATGCATGAATAGCTTGAGGTAGGGTTCAACAGCGGCGAATGCGCGGTCACCTCTGGTTGTAAGCCGAGATCTAGCCGAGATCGAGGTCACACCAAGAGAATTTTGGCTTGTACGACTTGATGGTCGCGTCGTACTGTCATGATGTGCAGTGTGGAGTGCAGTGTGGCATGCAGGAATTGGACCCAAAATGCAGGACTCATAGGAAAAACGTGAACTCAAAAACTGTGGTTTAATGCAGGCTTGAAAGGAATATAAAACAATAACAAACCAAACTGGAAGATCCAAGAATATATCTCACGAGAGACCACACAGCACGAGAGGGGAACCGACATTAATGACGCAACAACAAGAACTAACTGACAGGGACTAAAATACACTGGCAGGCACACGAGGAAACGAGAAACAGGTGGGCACACAGCTGGGACTCATGGACATAACGAGACACAGACCTACAAAGTAAAACAGGAAACACACAGACTATTTTACCACACAAACCCCAGGACCTGAACGGAGCACGGAGGGAAGACACAGTTAGGAATAATAAACACAACGACCAAACCCAAAAAACTAATACAAAATCAGAATAAACTAGAAAATGATAATAATAAACTCAAAGCGCTGGGTCACCGACCCAGGACAATGACACAGATAATTTAGAATTCATCCAATATGCACACTTTGATTTAACAGGTGGTGCTTACCTTTAAATTCTGTTGGACCAGTTCTCTGTTTGCCTTGTTTGACAATCCCACCCAAATTCGTCCTCTCAGCTGTTTTGGATCCGGGTCAAGGCACCAAATATTGTCCCAGATTCTTTTATCCTTCAGGCTGGATAGAGAAGACACAGACTCAGAGTGGTCAGAGTATGTATAATCCCTTTATTTAATAAAACCTTCCGGAAGGGAGATGTGCACAGAGTGAGGCTCTTCTGCAGATCTGAACATTTCAGGCCAGATGTGTATAATATTGTCTGCTCTCTCCTCCCTCACACAACCGTCACTTTTCTATTTTAATTCTACATGTCTGTCACATAGCTGCAAAAACACCTGCACTCTAGCTCCTCATGCCTAGTTTCTACGACCCAGAGGTCATTTCTTGTTGTTCTCTTTTACCAGCACAAATGTTCTCTGCACAGTCTGCAGAAGCATGCTGTTCTTCACACTTTCTGTTTTGCTAAGCACTCCTAATGACCTATGACACAGTTTATAACTCAAAGGTGGCCTTTAATATACTGGCCTGTTATTAAATGCATAAAACAAAACACTTAGCAAATAAGCACTTGGATTATATTTTATAACACTCTCTAAGCAGTTTTGCTGTTGTACTAGCAACAAAGCCCCTGCTCCCCACTTCCACTGGGCGAACCTTGATCTTCCAGCCTCGGTCCTCTGCCTCAGCTGCCAAGTTGGCATACCGCAGCTTCTTACCCTCAAATGCTTCCTCAATTGCATCCTCCCATGGTACCGTCAGCTCAATGACGTTCACAAGTTTTCAGGAGTTAGATCAAAGGACGAGGTCTGGTTGCAGAGAAGTTGTTATGATCTTTGTGGGAAAAATTAACCTCTGATCCAAGTCCACTTGCATCTGCCAATCCCTGGTGACCTTCAGCGGGCCCAGGTCCGGGGTTCAAGAGCTATTCCTCGGCTTGTCCCTCTCCTGGACAAATGCTGATGAAAACTGACGCTACTCTTGGTTCATGAAAGGTTGAGCGTTGATGGATTTTCTCTTGCACTCAACTTCCTTTGCTAGACACCCGAGGACCTGATTGTGTCTCCATGTGTATCTGCCTTGAGTAAGGCTAGTCCTACAACCAACCAAGATGTGCTTGAGTGTTGCTGAGACTGTACACAGGGAGCAGGATGGGTCCTTTCCAAACCACAGCTGCAGATTTATTGGAGAAGGCAGCACATCATATATTGCTCGGATGATGAAACTTAGTCTATTAGACTAGGAAAAGGCACGGTCAGGATCCTGTTTCTTGACTTTTCCAGTGCCTTTAATACCATCCGGCCCTGTCTGCTCCAGGAAAAACTGAACAGGATGCAGGTGGACC
>NW_024583736.1:46514-50287 GCF_018398535.1 Haplochromis burtoni
GTTTTGGCATAATAACTAGTTACCGTGCTCGTTACCACAATAATAACGTAGTTACTGTAACGCTTTACTTAATAACGCGTTAGTCCCAACACTGGCCACAATTTAAAGTCTACTACCATCTACTGTTCAGGAGCAGCAGCTTGCACACGCACTCAACTAGCAACTAATTTACACTTTTCTTTTTTTGACACATGAAACTCCACATGTACATGTTGGAGGCCAGTATTGAATCAGTCTCCATGTTTGAGTGGAGGGCTGCTACACCTGCCCCCATGTGTTCTTTTCATTCATTCCTAGTATTGCTAAAGGTTATAGGCGCTAAGAAAGTCCTTTACTTTTTTACGGGCTTTTTTTCTGCCTACAAAAAAAATACAGCTGTGTTCTGTAGTAAAAAACTGCATAATTCATACTGAAACAATGCTACATGTTTCAAACTGTCACCATTTCATCTCAAAAGTTTTTACAGACTAGTTTTTACTTGAACTCACTGACATGTTTCTGGCTTCCCTGTTAAATCTACTTGTGCATTCAGCAGGTTTATCCACAAATCTGTATTCCAATCATCAATGTTTGTCTTTGGACTGATTCCAGATCAAATTAAAACATCAACTACTGCTTTGAAAGGTCAGGGTTTTCTTTTCCTCTGACTTCCCATTGTTTTTGTGACAAAGAAAGACTGAAAAAGATTGAAAACATTTTCAAAACAAAGCATGCTTAATTGCAAAATGGATGGATGGATGCTGCAATTTCAAGACCCCCCCCCCCCAAAAAAAACAAACAAACAAAAAAACCCTCAAACATACTGTATCTGAGATCTAAGTTACTGAGCTTAACTTTGCACCGTCACATGCTTTGTTTCAGTGACCTACTTTTCTGTGTTTTTTTTTCTTTAAGCAGCTACACAGCAGGCCTTTACTTCCTGTTGCACAAAATGTACCGCATACACCCACACACACAGTACACAACCTACACCAGAGTTGTCATCACATACATTCAACATGGTGATGCAGTCTAATCTGTTCAGAAATTCACAAATGTTTATCTTGTTGGGGTTTTTTTTCTCCTTCCCTCCTTCCCTACTTTGTCCTCTTGGTTGACTTGCAGGAAACACGACTGAGGTGTCAGCTTTCAGGGAGATAATGAGTGAAGAATATATATCTTTAACTGTATTCGTGTGTAAATTATTACACATGAATAGAATTGTCAGTGTTTAGGAAATGATTTTAAAAAATGAAGTGAATCATTTTGTAAACAGCATATTTGTTCTGAGAATTATTAATGAATGAGTTCCATTTTGGGGGAGTAAACTTCAGAGGTCAGATAATGACAGAATAAGAACAGTGCTGTTATGTTCTAAGTGTTTCCCCAGTGGCCAAATTCCACTTTACCTCCATCATAACTGATTTTCCTTTGCATCATTAACTCTGGCTGTCCTTACAACATTGGCCAATCTCAATGTTGAGCTGGTTGTTAAAAACCTGGAACAAGAAACAGGTGACTCACTGTTTGATTCTGAAGGCCTTTCAGACATTTTGTATTCCTCACTGTCAGCAGCATGGTGGTATGAGAACCTGGATGTTTGGTTTTGGGGGGTTTTTGTGTGTGTGGTTTGTTTGGTTTTTTTGTTGTTTTTTTTACAATTACTGTAGATCACAAAACCAACAGCACCAGCAAGAGGAAGAACCACAATAAGAAGTGACTAGTCAAGTCCCAGTCCAACAAATCCTTCATTCCCTCCATCCTCTGTGTGTCCTCCTGTCTGACCTGCAGGTGAGAAACAGGTGTGAGGTGTCAGCTGTCAGGTAGGTTATGAGTGGAGAACAGAACAGAATCCATTTCCTCTTCAAACTGCTGTCAGACATTATCTACTGCACTCTGATCACATCACTCAGACCAGCTGCTTTCTACAAAGTCTCATCAACAACATCTTTAGAAACAAACATCAACAACCAGGAAGCAGCTCAATATCAGAATGCCTGCTTTTTCTGTAGAATGACCATTTAGTAGCTTTCCTTATAACGCTGCTTTATTGAGCATGTGCTCAGCATCAGTTATAACAACACAACAACAAGTACGACAGCTGGGAATAAACTGCCACAAAGCATATCAGATGGTGTAAAGCCGCAATGTCCCCTAAAGCTCAACATAGACACTAACATAACCCAGTATATGACATTTTCTACCTTAAAGGTGATGGTGTTCTTAAGCTGAGGTTTCTGATTGTTGTATTCAGCATGACATTAATAATTTCCAGTTTTGTTCATGGCGACATTTTTGAGAATCACAGAGAGGTCTCCATCCTTCATCTGTGGATCCTTTAGCTCTACTCCGCCTTTAAAAGATGGAAGGTGGTAGTTTTCGTAGGAGTGATCATTCATGTAGAAGAAGACATAAGTCAAGTCAAGTGGCTTTTATTGTCATTTTAAGCCTGTACAGTGGTACAGTACAGAGTGAAATGAGACAGTGTTCCTCCGAGACCCTGGTGCTACATATGACATATAACATACAAACACAGGACTACGTAAAGTGCCATGTGCAAAAACCCTTGTCTGCTGGTTGGGTTTTTTCCACTTCAACTGTCTGATTCTAGCATCTTTGGCACCATTACACTCGAGAGTGGCATGTTCTCCACATTTGATTTGTAACTGTTTTTGGACTGAAAAAGGGGAGGGAGAGAGCGAGAGGAAGCGTAAATCATCAATACAGATTTTATGACAAAATCAATTTTAGCAAAAAAAGTCACTGTAAAATCAACTTATCACACAGCAGATGATCAGATAATATTGAGAGGAGAAAGGAGTTTATAAGTAAGCAAAAAAGGCATATTTCACACATCTAATATGTCTATTCATGAACTTCAGTGTGCTTTAAAGATCTGAATTCTGGGTTCATAGAATTTTATTTTAATAAACTTCTGGGCACAGCTGAACTGTATTTATATAAATATACTTTGGAAAACCTAGAGTGTGTACAAAAGAAAAAAAGACACACAAAGATCTATTTATAAATTACAGTTATGTTCAAAATGTTTAACATAACTGTGTCCCAATTCAGAGGCTTTGGAGGACCTAACCTTAAGTTGGCTGACTCCCCAGGCGGAACACCCTCCAGCCCCCCTCTCAGGGACTCTAAGAAGGCTGGGTATTCTGAACCGCCACTAGGCGCATAAACGCAGATGACAATCAGGACCCATTTCCCAACCCGAAGGCGCAGGGAACAAACCCTCTCGTACTCTGGAAGAAACCGCAACGTACAGGCAAGCAGTGGATACTAGAATACCCACCGCAGCCTGCTGCCTCTCACCAGTGGCAACTCCAGACTGAGACAGAATCCAGCCCCTCTCAAGTAGACTGCTTCCAGAGCCCAAGCATTGAGGTGAGCCCGACTATATCTAGACTCAGTCTGCCAGTGTCTCCGCTCCTGACCCCGACCTCCTGCGAGTGGTGGGCCTGCAGGAGAATAGAATAAAATAGAACAGAATAGAATGATCCTTTATTATCCCATGGATGAGAAATTTTGGTGTTACACAGCTCTTATAGCAAGGGGAATATAAAATATAAAAGGAAGATACAAAGTGGTCCTATATACATAAGCAATAGCGATGGGATTTCCAGCTCATTTAGAGAACCGGCTCTTTTGGCTCCCAACCGGCTCTTCAGGTTGTTTTGTTGCTTTAATTAATTAATTATCAACAACAATATAAAATTATGCACAAAAGGAATTAGTAATGTAAAAAAAAGTGGTTTTATTTATGTATGTTTATATATAAATAT
>NW_024583736.1:50414-51816 GCF_018398535.1 Haplochromis burtoni
AAAAAAAAAAAAACTTTACCTCACAGGGGGGAGGGGCACAAACGCAAGGCTCTGTTTGCTGTCTCTGCTCAGCGCAAACACAAGGGTGACTTGTATGGGCTCAAATTGTGGTCATAAATATTTTGTACTTGTAAATCAGGATTTGTATGTGTAAAAAAATTTGTGTGTGTGTAAAAAAGATTTGTGCGTGGACATGAGAAAGTCTGCACTCAAGTTTCAAGTTACAAGTACGAATTTTGACCCTATTTTTTTTCCTTTCATCTGATTGGCCAATGTCATGTGAATCACAAATTTAACTATCCAATCAGAAAACAGATGGGTTTGGCTGTTGGAGGGGTGCTTTTTTGAACTGCAGGTCCTTGAAGGGTAATATAGTTTGAAGCTGGAGGATCTCTATATAAATATCCGATAGCAGCTAGGTCCCCTAACTTTCAGCAGATGTTGAAAGGATAAAGTTTTGGTATATCAGTGGTAAGGATGGGTATTGATAAGATTTTCATGATTCCGATTCCATTTTCTATTCTGTTTAACGATTCAATTCTTTATCAATTCTCTCTTTTTAAAAAAGGAGAACACTAAGGTCGATTAGCTTAGAACTTTGTTTTATGTCTTCTCTTTGAACAAGATAGAAATTTAGGAGTAACATGGCCTTACAAACCCAACAGTGAGATCTAAAGAAATCCAAGGTCGATTAGCTTAGAACTTTGTTTTATTTCTTCTCTTTGAACAAGATAGAAATTTAGGAGTAACATGGCCTTACAAACCCAACAGTGAGTCTTAAGAGATCCACAGCCTATGGCTCTTCAATGGGGTGTCACTGGGTCCCCAGGAAAAAAATTGAAAATTGTAAATGTAAAATAAAAAATAAATATTATTCTGTAGCAATAACAAAGTATAACATAAATTATTCTGTAGCAATTACAAAAGAATATCCAGTAATGTCCCTGCCTACAATTAAACACATTCGCTTACCAAAAATTGAGGGCATCTGCTGTGGCAAATGGGTGCAAGCCTTTGACCACAAACTTAGTCACTGCTCGGTGACATTCGTCTATCCTGGCCTGAAAGGAGATACTACCGGTAGACTGCAGCGATAACTGCAGTTCAAAAAAGCACCCCTCCGACAGCCAAACCAAATGAGTTGAAGGGAAGTTATGAACTGTTTCTGAGAGACAAATAACACCAGGATACTGTTCTATGTAACTGACAGCTGGTAACTGTGCAGGGGCGGATCTAGCAAAGTGTTGCCAGGGGGCCAGGTAGGGCATTAAGAGGGAAAGGGGGGCACAAAGAAATACCTTTCTTTCTTATTGTCATTTAAAATGTCTCACTTTTAAAAATAATTATCTGAGTCTTACAACAAACGATTGATAGATTGATACATATATACCATCAAGACAGT
>NW_024583737.1:0-9301 GCF_018398535.1 Haplochromis burtoni
GAACAGAATCAGCCTTTAGGGCACATTTTTGGACGTTTTCATATATTTGACCAGGTTTTTACAAATAAGAGCTGCTTCATCCAAAGTGGGATGGATGCCGTCTCTTCTAACAACACCAGATTTAATCCTGAAAGTTTCTCAATTATCTAGAAAGCCCACATTGTTTTTTGGACACCACTCAGACAGCCAGCAAGCTAAACATATCAACCCTTGTCTTGCTGGGGAGGGGACCAGATAAAACCACTGTTTTTTGAATGTGGACTAACAGTTTAGCTGCTGGTGCAGTGTTTTGGAATCAGCTTAATAAGGCCAGGGGAAGAGATTGGAAACACTGGAAATGGTAGACTGGAGCTGTCCTCCTGAATTACTTCATTGTATTTATTCTAGAAACTACTCTGCAGGAGGATTAGAGTAAAACCTTTTCATGCTCTATGCAGGCAGTGCAGATGCACAGGGCCCTTTTAGCCTCCAGACAAAGTAACGAATCCTCTTCACACGTTTGTTCAGCATCTCCAACAGCTCAAAAAGTTGCTTTAACTTTCTGTCCTGTTACCTTCTGCTCTGATCTGCTTCTGTCCTTCATCTTTCTCTACAACTCTGAAAACTTGCTGCTGCTGTCTGTACAGCTCATCTTTTGTTTGTTGTCCTCTCAGTCTGTCAGGTGGAGGTGGATGAGGGGGTGGAGTCTTTGGAGCTGCCCTTCAAAATGACAGGAAACCTGCCTAAAGACGTTGTAGTGGTGTGGAGGGACAGTGATGACAGGAAGGTCCGTGTATATGAGAACGGCTCTGACCCGCTTGAAGAACAGCACCAGATTTACAGAGACCGAACAAAGATGAATGAAGACCTGCTGGAACTGGAGACCTCAGTCTGACCCTGAATCACCCCACAGAGAGAGACAGTGGAGTGTATACTTGTATAGTCAACAGCAGCAGTATCATCCAATACAAAATGATCCCGCTGAAAGTCAAAGGTATCTGTCTGTCTCTGTCTTCATGTTCATATTTAAAGATTCAAGATGCAAGATTCTTTAGTTGTCATGTGCATCGTTATACAAGTGCAACACACAGTGAAATGTGTCCTGAGAAGCTGCTCGACTGTGCGACAAAACAAGAAAGAGAACATTATATACAGTGAGTGAATATGTACAAAGAGGACATTATGTGCAGTAAGTGAGTGAATTATATACATTATATAAATAAAATAAAACAATCTGTAAATTTACAGAGGGATGGGTACCGGTGTCCGACATAAACGGTAGTAACCAGACCGAAAAGCAGCGCACATTTCGGTGCTTTATTTCGGTGCTTTTTTTTCCTGAGCTGTGATACACTTCTAGCCAATCATTTTACGTTTCCGAGGATAGTAGGCGGGGCCAGGTACGTACGTTCTGTTAGAGCAGAGCTACAGATTAAAAATGTCCAAGGCGAAGCGGTCAAAAGTCTGGCTGTACTTCACAGCAAAATATGCAAACTCAGCAGCCTGCAACAAGTGCTTTAAGCTGATACTGTGATACTGTCAAAGGAGGTAACACCAAGAATCCGATTAAACAGCTGGCGACGCATAGCGTTTTTTTTAAAAGCCGAGAAATGCGCCGTATTTGATAGCTTGCTGCGAGACCTCACACCGTGCACGTCGGGTGGGTTGCCAGTTATCGGACCCGGAGCAACATCCCCCAAAAACCCGAAGAATAGAGTCCTGGCCCCTAGCCCTGCCAGTGTAGCAGAAATGATGAGGATGATGATGCAGCAGCAGCCGTTCTTCTCTGCGTGAGTAGCTTAATGTTCGTGTGTAATTTACGTTGAGTAGGCTAACCACGTTATTACATTAATGCATGTAAGGTGAACTAGCAAACATCATCATAGCTACATGCGGCTGTCTTCTTGTTTGATGGCAGATACTCCCTTCACCCTGGCCAAAAAGGCTAAAATGACCAAAGAAAAAGTGGGAAACAGTTAAACATGAGAGGTTTTTGGACAAAGTTTGTGTTTTTTCCATTGTTTAAGCACTGCTTCCAGCCAAGAGTGATACCATATATGCCCCATAGCTGCAGAAAAGGCTAACATTGTTATCTTTTTAAAAAAACAGCTGAACATGAGAGGTTTTGGACCAATTTTGTGTTCTCCATTCTTTAAGCACCGGTTCGAGCACCGTTTAAGCACCGGCACCGTTTCAAAAGACCGATTTGGCACCGGTATCGGATAAAACCTAAACGATACCCATCCCTATGAGTGAATTATATACATTTTTTATTTTATTTATATAATCTGTAAATTTACAGTTTGAATCTCAGAATGTACTTTGCATGAGTGGCGTGTTAAAGTGTCTTGTGCTGTAGTGAAGCCAGAAGGATTGATTGTTAATTTATTTAAAACATGTAAACAATATACAGGTACATTTAGAAAAGAAAATAAGAGAGAAAAAAATACTAGATCAGACATGATATCAGAACGTGGTAACAATAAGTCCTGTCTCAGTCACGTATGGTGGGGGCATGTCCTGATTTAACACACAAATGGCCTCAGGATAGAAGCTGCTCTTGAGTTTCTCTGTTTTTGCGCACACGGTGCAGACCCTTCTGCCTGATTGCAGTAATTGGAACAGTTTTTTGCTGGGATGTGACAGGTCCTTCAATAGCCGGGCTATTGTCCAGCACCTACTGGTGTAGAAGTCCTGTTGGGAGGGGAGAGCAGCCTTGCAGCAGCGTTCTGCTGTACAGATCACTCTCTGAAGAGCTTTTTGGTCCTTAACATAGCTGTTCCCATACCAGGATGCGATGTTCTGTGTGAGGATGCTCTCCACAGCGCCTACATAGAAAGGCCCGAGGATCACTGGAGAGACCCCAAACTTCCTCAGTTGTCAGAGATGATATTTGTGTGTGTGTGTGTGTGTGTACCTTGCATTGTGGTCTGCTGGGTGAGCGGGTGCTTGATCGTGTTCTTGGGTACGTGTGTGATGCAGTTGTGGCTTGTAGCAGTGTCAGGTTGGTCTCTATCTGTCTTGTGTCTCCTCTGCAGGGAGAGTTCAGGTCCAGGATCAAACAGGGGACATCAGGAACAGAAGCAGCTCCATTGATCCGACTCCTCTGATGGCTGATCAATCAGTTTGATCTGTGTGTTCTTTGATTATTGATCAGTGATGTCAGAGTGGAGTCAGTGTGATGTTGTTGTTGTGTGTTTGAGACTTTTAGTGTCCATGAAGGTCTCTGCTGCCGTAGATCCTCTGAACTGTGACAGAGGTCTCACTCTGGAGGAAACTCTCAGCACTTTCCAGCAGCTCCTCCATCATGGAGGACGTTCCCTCACTGTAACAGGTGGAGGAGAGAGGAGAGGAAGCACAGGTGGATCCTCTGAGGAAGAGGAGCGTCCTACAAACCACATGATCACATGACCAGAATGTAATACAAAGTCAGATTAATGGGTTTGCAGGTGTCCTTAAAGTCAGATTCCTGACATCATGTTCACCAGGGAGGACAAAGGATAACTGTTTGCTGAGCTGAGCACTATATGCAGTCCGCCTTTGTTTCCGCGTCTTCATTCACTTTGAATTAGTTCCACACGGCTCACTTGTTTCTCCTTCTCCCAGCTCTGAGCTGCAGCCGGGGCCTGGGGGCGGGCACTCGGCGCCTGTGATTAACCCCTTACATGCCGCTCAAACATAGACAGGTCTCAGACCGCGGTATCGATCCCCGGTATCGGGGGACTTTTAACGAGTACGAGTACTTTAGAAAATGTGGTATCGAGGCCGATACCTGATACCGGTATCGGTATCGGTGCATCCTTAGTGGTGACGGCAATAAAAAACACATTTCCTGTTTGTATACATTTTTTTACAAATAAGACATTATGGGAGAAGGAGGGAGGAGTGTGCACAACACAGGATGAATGGACTCAAATGTGGAAAGCACAATGGAAATGCACTACCTCACAAAGATGGAGGGAATTTGGATGGAAAATTTTGATTAGGTTCTTTATCACCTCTTACCAAAAGATTTATTATGATAGGAATCCCCCGTATGCTGGAGAAAATATGGACACAGATGACTACACCTCTGATATGTGCAGGTAGAATTTTAAAGCTTGTGTGAAATGGGGTCAATGCAGTTCTTAAGCATGCATGCAAATGTTCATTAGTCAGCTGTGAGCGAGTCTTTTCCATTCATCTTTAAATGCCAGATTTTCACTTGGTAAAATGGACTGATTCTTATATAGCTCTTTTATACTCCCCCAGAGTTGTAAGTGCTCTATACAACACATTCACGCAGTCACACCCATTCTCACAAGCAATACCTCTATACTGAGGGCTTTCTAACTACACTCACACACATTCATACTCCGATGGATGCATCAGAGAGCAACTTGGCGTTAGTATCTTGCCCAAGGATACTTGGCAGACTGGAGGAGCCTGGGATCGAACCTCCAACCTTTCAATTAATAGGTGACCTGCTCTACCTCCTGAGCTACAGCCACCCCATCCTTGCACATTCCCCACTCCCGCCACAACAAAGCAATTAATGCTATGAAAGACTTCACCCACAGGAGCCCCCTCCTCACTTCACACCTATGAGGGTTTCACACCACCTTCTCCCACTACAACCCTTCATATTCATGAAGCAGATGTGAGGAAGCAGTTTAACCCTTTAGAAATACTAAAGAACCAATTCAATTCAATTGTATCTATATAGCGCCAAATCACAAGAAAAGTAGCCTCAAGGCGCTTTATATTGTACGGTAGATACAGAGAAAATGTTTGTTTAGGTCAGTTATATTTCTTTGTGCAGTCATTTGGTTTGTTAAGTTTGCAGTTCTTTGCCTGAGTTCAGTTTTGTTTCTTTGACATTTTTTGAGCTTAACATTAATTACTTTTGTAAATGTAATATTTGGGTTAAATGAATGAAAACTGTTTTTCTAATAATTCTTGTGACTCCTTCTGCTTTTTCAACTTGGTTCATCACACAGCCCTAAATATTTGTTTAATGTCCTGGTCAAATATTACTCCAAGGTGTTACTGGAGGCCAAGGTAATGCCATCTAGAGCAAGTATCTGGTTGGATACCATATTTCTAGGTATTTTAGGGCCAAGTATAATCACCAGCATAAAGTTAGTTGTCACCCAGGCTTTTATATCAAGCTCTGCTCTGTTCAAGCTATTAATTACTGCACGCAGGAGAGCCAAAACACATCAAACATTAAAGTTCAGTTATGCCAGCTTTAACCTTGGGATGCCTCAGCTTCTCTTTTATATCCCCCACACTCAACTCTTTGCATCAGGAAGCTCCTGCCACTGGTCACCCTGGGAGTTTCGTCCTTCTACACCCGAACAGTTAGCAGATAACATAGTGAAGCATCGCCAAGAAGTTTTTACAAGGTCATGCTGACACAAAATTTGACTCTGACTTTAAACACTGGTCACTTCAGGTGTTGCTTTGATATACAGAAAATGACATCACGGCTCAAACTCTTTGTCAGTAAACCATTTCTTTATTTAACATATAAAATTTTGGTTTAATTGTTGCAGGATTTCATTACACAAACAAGCTGAAAAAAAACTGCAGAACACATGGATCAATGCATTCTTTAAAAATATAACAGGAAACAGATTTCTTAATCAAACTGCTGGAACAAAGCGAACCACTCAACACAAACACTACAGTGGAACAGTTTAGAAAGCTTAAAATGTAGCACATTTTCATTCATAGGGGCCTAATCAGATCTTTACAGAAGACTCCACCTGAAGTCTGTGGAGCTTGATCTCAAGGGTTTAAGTCTGACCCTGAAACCAGAAGATGGCAGTGAATCTGTCTCTGCAGATTCACTGCGATCCAGAGATGGCAATGATTTCAGTCCTGCATCACGCTGATGTTTGCACAGAGAAGATAATTTAGTAAATGTTTTTGAACATTGGTAACAGTAAACTTCATAATCATTATGCAAATTTTTACTCTGTGAATGTACTCGTGGCCATTGACCAGTGGTTGTTGATCAATGCTCATAAGAATTTGCATATTAATGATGAAGAAATTGACCTCACAGCCCATTGTTCATTCATTGGGCCGATTTCAGTCGTTATGCAAATGTACTGTTTACAAGATTAACGTAAAAGCGGGAATCAAGACGTAACAGTTTATTTGTAACATGGAATCGTTTGTGAGTGGAGTATGAACTGAGATTACTCAAACTCTTTCACAGATGAAGTTCTCTTTAATGGGTCTGCGCTCATGCTTAGTATGATCACATGATTGTGAAAAGGTTTTGTCACAGTGTCTGCACTTGTATGGTTTCTCTCATGTGTGGACTCGTTTATGCTTTTCAAGCTGACGTGCACGGATGAAAGATGACCCACACTGATCGCAGACATGCTTTTTAACGCCACTGTGAAGGAGTTCATATTGTTTGAAGTCCTTTGAAGTGGTGAAGCCTCTCCCGCATTCTTTACAGTACCGTATTTTCGCAACTATAAGGCGCACATAAAAGCCTTAGATTTTCTTTAAAAAGTGCGGCGCGCCCTATAGTGCAGTGCGCCCTGTGTGTGTTGTAAGGAGGACGTAGTAGAGAACACCATGAGAACGCTAAAGGGTGAAGTGTGGGCGGTGATGTATATACCGGGACAATGGCACATACCTGTATAAAAGAACAGGTATGTGCATTATGCAGAACATCGTTGTTTTAACAACCCTGAAAATGGCAAAGAGACACGCTTATGAAGCACAGTTTAAACTGAAGGCCATCAGCTACGCGGAGGAACATGGAAATCGAGCAGCCGCGAGAGAATTTAAGATTAATGAATCGATGGTTCGCAAGTGGAGGAAGCTGGAAAACAAGCTCCGGCAGGTCAAGAAGACGCAGCTGAGTTTCCGCGGACATAAGGCGAGGTGGCCCGAGTTGGAGGAAAGACTCGAGCGGTGGATCATCGAGCAAAGAACGAGTGGGAGAAGCGTTTCGACGGTCACCATTCGCTAAAAGCAGTTTCCTAGCAGAAGAGATGAAATTGAACATTTCCAAGGAGGTCCGTCTTGGTGCTTTCGTTTATGAAACGGTGCCATTTTTCCATCCGGACCAGGACTACGGTAGCGCAGCAACTTCCAGCGGATTATAAGAAAAGCTGGCCATCTTCCGCTCCTACTGCAGCAAACACATCGGCGACAAAAACATCCAGCCCAGCCACATCACAAACATGGACGAGGTCCCGCTCACTTTTGACATCCCGGTGAGTCACACTGTGGAGAAGAAGGGGACCAGCACGGTAGCGATACGCACAACGGGGCACGAAAAGTCTTCTTTCACTGTTGTGCTTGGCTGCCATGCTAATGGACAGAAACTGCCGCCTATGGTGATTTTTAAGAGAAAGACTTTGCCTAAAGAGAAGTTTCCAGCAGGAATCATCATTAAGGCAAATGAAAAGGGCTGGATGGATGAGGAAATGATGAAAGACTGGCTGAGGGAGGTGTATGTAAGGAGACCAGGTGGTTTTTTCCACGCATCACCATCGCTCTTAATCTGTGACTCTATGCGTGCCCATCTCACAGCCGATGTGAAAAAACTAGTGAAACAAATGAACTGTGAGCTTGCTGTCATTCCGGGAGGCCTGACAAAGGAACTCCAACCGCTGGACATCGGTGTGAACCGCCCGTTCAAAGTAAGGCTGCGAGCGGCGCTGGGAGCGATGGATGACCGATGGAGACCACAGTTTCACTAAGAGTGGAAGGCAGCGCCGGGCGAGTTACGCCACAATTTGCCAATGGATTGTAGATGCTTGGGCTAACATGTCTGCTGGCACTGTTGTTCGAGCTTTCGCAAAAGCCGGCATCATTTCCGAGGAGCCGCACGGCACGGAAAGTGACTCTGACGGTGAAGACAGTGAACCTGGCATGTTTGATGGAGATTTAGCGCAGCTGTTCAATTCAGACACAGAGGATGAGGACTTCGATGGGTTTGATTGATGACAATTACCGGTATTAAAAATGTGAGTACTAAACTCAGTTTTGCTTCCGCTTAATTGTTAAATACGCATACTTGTATGCGCCCTATAACCTGGTGCGCCTTATGTGTGTGTTAAATACAGTAATGGCACACACAACTGAGACTGCGCCTTTTAGTATGGTGCGTCTTATGGTCGTGAAAATACGGTAGTTCATTTTGTCTCCAGTGTGTCTACGTTGATGTATTTTCAGAGTCCTTCAATGACTTAAAGTTTTTCCACAAAGGTCACAACAAAAGTCTTTCCCACAGCGATTACAGGGTTGAGAAATTGATCCATTTGTGTCGCTCTGCTTCTAAACAAAAACACAAAGACAGTAAGTCAGTCCTTCAACATTTTTCTCCTGAACGTCACCTGAAATAAAGAGCATCTCTGCCAAAGTCCAATTACATTTTACTGTTTACATTATCACACTCAGATCAATTTAATGTGCTATAAAAATGACAAGAGTAAAAACATTAAATTAAAACTAGTTTAATGCTACAATAACAATAACGATTCTCAAACACTATCCCTAAAAACCTGTGATTAGAGTCTGAATAATCATTCAGAGCTGCCTTTCCATGCAGTAGAATTGCTAACATGCTAACACAATTTGATGAGCAGAGTTGTTTCAAACAGTCGGGCTGACAAGATAAAAATATAAATACATACCTCACAGTAACCGCACTTGTAGAGTCTTTCTGGTGTGGATCTGTTGGTGTGCTTTCAGGTAATGTGGAGATTTAAAAGTTTTCTCACACAGGTCACATTTATAAGGTCTCTCCTCGGTGTGGGTAAACATGTGACGTCGTAACTCTGCGTTTGTTGTAAACTGTTTACCACACTGATCACAGCTGTACACGTCATGTCTGGTGTGAATGCGTAGGTGTGTATTTCGGCTCCCTATCCGGCTGAAAGTTTTTCCACAAATGTCACAGCTGTACGCCTTAATTTCAGAGTGGGTAACTAGATGACTCTGTAAGTTGCTACTGTGAGTAAAAGCTCTGCCACACTGATCACAGGTGTACGGTTTAACTCCATTGTGGATGAGTTGATGTGATTTTAAGTTTGAAATGTGCGTAAAAGACTTTCCACACTCGTCACAGCTGAATGGTCTCTCTCCAGTGTGGATCAGTTGGTGTGTTTTTAATGTTTGAGACTGGGTAAAAGACTTTCCACAGTCTCCACAGCTGAACAGTCTCTCTCCAGTGTGGATGAATTGGTGTGTTTCTAAGCTTCCAGACTCGGTAAAAGACTTTCCACAGTCTCCACAGCTGAATGGTCTCTCTCCACTGTGGATGAGTTTGTGTGTTTTTAAGTGTCCAGACTGCGTATAAGATTTT
>NW_024583737.1:10857-12356 GCF_018398535.1 Haplochromis burtoni
CCCCCCGAGAGCCTAGAAAATGCATCAGGTCATGCACACCAGAGAGAGACCATTCAGCTGTGGAGACTGTGGAGAGTCTTTTACCAATTCTGGAAACTTAAAAAGACACAAACTCATCCACACTGGAGAGAGACCGTTCAGCTGTAACGAGTGTGGAAAATCTTATACGCAGTCTGGACACTTAAAAACACACAAACTCATCCACAGTGGAGAGAGACCATTCAGCTGTGGAGACTGTGGAAAGTCTTTTACCGAGTCTGGAAACTTAGAAAGACACAAACTCATCCACACTGGAGAGAGACCGTTCAGCTGTAACGAGTGTGGGTGAACACCTCTTCTTATGCGGCAGACGCACTTTGCTCCGCCCCCTTCTTCCTGCCCTGCTGGGATTTGTTACTGTGCCGTCACGTGACTCAGATGCGCTCAGAGACGCATTTGGACTGCAGAGAGAGAGAAAGAGGAGCAACATGTGGAGATATTTTCTGACTGTAAATGAAAATGCTGGAGAACAGCTGGAAGGCGTGTCAAGCCACAGGGGACCACAACAAGCTGCAGAGTTCAGCTTATTTTTTCACACCTCAGTTAAACGCTGTGACTGAAGTCTCACTGCACACACTCAAACTTAGTGTTTGTGTACACCTTGGTCATTATAACCTGACACTGATCAGCGCTGCTCTGACGACCACACTCACATCCATGTAAGCATTTAACTGGGATGATCTGGATTTACTGCACAATGCTGAACGTGTCCTTACAGTACAGGGAATAACTCTGTGTGTTCCTGTAGAGAAACTCTGGGTTTGTGTGCTGACGAGCATCTCTCACAGTATGATACAAAGGCTCACTCATACCTTTCCACACATGTGACAAATTCAAAAAGATGCTGAAACCTTTAGAACATCATAAACTACACATTGTTGTACTTCTTTAGGATGGAACAGCTTTCAGATTTATTTACTCTTGAAAGGATAAAAGATGTTTTTAAGAATTTTGCATTCAAGAGGAGAATGTTTAAATAAGTCATGTAAATGAGAATGTCAAAGTTGGTGGCTGCAGTATATACAAATTGGTGTATCTCAAAAATAAAATTATGAAGACACTCAAAATTAATTTGGAAACTGTTTTATGCAACTTTTGTACATTTACAATTTTCAGGGATGAACCTCTGAAATTACTTTAACTAGAAATGTGTGTAAAAATACCACTATTGCAATTTATGTAGTTACTGATGACTTAATGCATACATATGATTAAAATTTGGGATATAATGGTTGTATTGATGTATAGCAACTTCAAATACTCCCAGAAATGGCACTGCAACATGTAAAAATATAAAGATAAGCTCAGGCGGACTGGGTTCTTTAGTAGGTCTAAAGGGTCAAACTGCGTCCTCACATCTGCTTCATGAATATGAAGGGTTGTAGTGGGAGAAGGTGGTGTGAAATCCTCATAGCTGTGGAGTGAGGAGGGGGCTCCTGTGGGTGAAGTCTTTGATGGTG
>NW_024583737.1:12440-14180 GCF_018398535.1 Haplochromis burtoni
TACATTTACAATTTTCAGGGATGAACCTCTGAAATTACTTTAACTAGAAATGTGTGTAAAAATACCACTATTGCAATTTATGTAGTTACTGATGACTTAATGCATACATATGATTAAAATTTGGGATATAATGGTTGTATTGATGTATAGCAACTTCAAATACTCCCAGAAATGGCACTGCAACATGTAAAAATATAAAGATAAGCTCAGGCGGACTGGGTTCTTTAGTAGGTCTAAAGGGTCAAACTGCGTCCTCACATCTGCTTCATGAATATGAAGGGTTGTAGTGGGAGAAGGTGGTGTGAAATCCTCATAGCTGTGGAGTGAGGAGGGGGCTCCTGTGGGTGAAGTCTTTGATGGTGGTGATGGCTCTGTGCTGGTGGGAGTGGGGAGGTGGGGGGATGATGGACCAAAGTGTCTCTATTGTTGGGGAAGGTGGAGGTGTCGAGGCTGCTTGATGTCTCATCAAACCAGCAGTAAAAGTCGTTGAGGGTGTTGGCCAACAGCAGGTCGTCAGTGGAGTGGGGCTGTGTGCTTATATCCTTACTCTCATTTCCCTTAGCGCATCTGTAACATGCAACTTCTGTCGGTGCTACTGGAAACTGCATTTCCATCACACTATATGTTGTGATGATCTCAGTTCAGTCATGGTGTGTTCTGCAATCCTGCTGAATTGTGTTCCAGTCCCATCGACTGTGTATGAGCGTACAAACAAGCGTATGGCGGGGATGAATCGGAATGTCGTGAGCCTCGGCATCACATCATCATAGTGGGTGTCACAGTAATACTCGGGCAATTCGGAGTCTGGCGAGTCTGAGAGGTCCCATGCTTGTATGTCTCCCTCTGAAAAATGAGAGCAATAACAAGATGTTATATTTTGTTGCATAGATACTCACACACACACACACCCACACACATTTAACCTACCATTTGGTTTATTTAGTTGTCAGACGCCTTATGATTTTAGGTTTGCACAGGGTAGAATGCATGCCAGTCTTCAGACAAGTCGCAAAATCATCAAAAACAAGGCGTTTTCTAAGATCCTCGTACGCAGTGTTGAGCCTATCCCTCTTGATGGTGTCGTCAATCTGGCTAAAGAGACGCAGCATAGCTCTCCAGTCGCACCACTGTATAAAAACATGTCCTTAAACCATGTAGTGCGCTCTTCTATGTTATTCTATGAATGTTATTTGTGACCATCTGTTGTGTTAAAACTAGTAACTCCTGTCTCACTCTTAGTTCAACATCCCGAAATCCCGATTTTTAAATAAAATGATCTCATCAACCCGTGAAAGAAACCCCAGTAGATGCGTAAAAACTAGTTAAATTAAAACTAGTGGTTTGATTAAATGAAACGCTTGTGAACAAGCTGACTTTACCCATTCAGAAGAAATTCCCACTTGTGCCGTTTTTAAAATGAAATGCATGCATCGCTGCAAGCTGAGATATTGTCAGGATTATAAAATTAGTGTGATTAAAACACTATTACCAACACGTTTGACTAGATGTAAATAAAAAGCATCCCCTCTTTGTTAAGGTGCACTGTGAAGCAACACGGCTTCCAAAACAAAGAATTGCTTTTAAGAACACACACGTCTGTATAACTGAATGTTGAGATACACCAAAGTGATGAAAATAGTTTCATTAAAAACCCTATGGTTTGTTTAAATTAAAACCCAGTTAAAAACACATAAACTCATACAACCCCTCTGACGCCCTGTGTGTTTCCACACATGAACT
>NW_024583737.1:15240-16039 GCF_018398535.1 Haplochromis burtoni
TTAATTTATTTTAAAACTACCTGTTTATTTTACTGTCTTACTGAATCTTTATTTTCACCTAATGTTCGTGTTTATTTGAGCCTTTTGTGTGAAGCGCTTTGTGACCGCTGTGAAAAGAGCTTAATAAATAAACTTCAATTACTTATCCCTGAAAATCAATCAATCAATAATCAATCAGTGAGTTTGTGCGTTTGAGTTTGTGTGTTTCAAAGATGGAGGCACGCTGCTCTCAGAGGACTGTGTGTGGTTGTGGTAAACGTGTGAGCAGCTGCTGCTTCTTCCTCACATGTTTGATAGGTTTCATGTTTCCAGCTGATGCTGATCACCCTAACCTTAACATCACAGACCATCCTTTGGTTCTTCTTCTGTTCCTCTGAAACTTCCTGTGTGGTGCCTTTCAAATTAAAAGCCCTCCCTGACTGTAAAGACTGGACTGTGCTGCAGCTGGTGGAAACAGTGTGTAGGTGTGTTGTGTTTGATGGAGGACTGAAGTGTGTGTCCAGCTGAGCTCTCTGTGTGCTCATATATACAGATGCTGATAAACACATGTTTGTATTTGGACCCTGTTACTGATCAGGACCTGCTGTGTGTTTCCTGTCCACAGGTCTACAAAGAGTCGCACTTCCTGCTGTGGTTCAGATGTTCAGCGTGTTGCTTTGTTTCTCACATGTTGGCTCCACGGTCTCTGCTGCTGTGGGCTGATGTCATGCAGCAATACAGCTGCTCAACATCTGGCCTTGTTTTGCTCCATCAGCAGATATTTGACTTTTAGATCACATGATATTTGCATCCAACCTTC
>NW_024583737.1:32777-39585 GCF_018398535.1 Haplochromis burtoni
TGAAGCTGGTTCTCCATCTTCTGCCTGTAGCTGTCCTTCCCATTCCTTATCAGTCCCCTTATTTTAGGGGAAAAAGCAATAAAGTTCAATTCTTTTCAGCGTTTTAATGATGAAACCTAATATCTTTTAATCTTTGCAGGCCAGTAACAATAACAATAAGGTTTTTGTTTTTCAAAATTGGGCAGACGTAAAGTACTTAAAGTACTTGGAGTTTTACCAGCTCGGATGGAGTTAATAAAATGACTAGCTTGTGCTTTTGTTTGTCTAAAGCAGCAAAAACAGCCTCTTGACTTATCCAGCATTGAACTCCACCGTATGGAAACATCCTGTATGAGTGGCTCTTTCTGTTGCCCCACTCTTGTTTGCTCCCAGTGTAGTTCCTCCATATTAGCAGAGCAGACCATGTGTTGAGTTTAGAATGAAAACAATTTAGTACTATAAATAACAAGGAATTAAAAAATGCCATTTAATGAGTAGCTCATTGTGGCTTGTTGATCACTTCAAAAATTAGTTGCGGCATTTAGTCCAAGAAAATGCAGGTGACGTATTGTTACCTTCAGAATAACATTTAAAGACAGACATTTATGAGGGTTTGTTTGCTGGTTGAAAGTGCATGTAGGTGGACTGATACAGGTATCAATAATATCTATGCGATTGCTGGTATTTCTATCTGATCGATACTTTAATTGTAGGTTCAGTGTGTTGCTGTTCTTCATTAGAAAGAAGACATGTTTGTGCATCTTCTCCTCCCTGCTCTGCTGTGTGGTGACTCGGCAGCTCAGAAATTTGCCTCAAAAGCGTTCAGATGTAGATGATATGATCCCAAGCGTAAACTAAGATGTACAAATGTATGCAGCGATGTGTGTGCTATGTTTGAGGACTCACAAGCCCATGCTTCAATCCACACACAGATAGGAAACAGTCTGAGAACACATAAAATTATCTTACACATGCGTACATCCTCCATAAAATGTTACTTTTCATTCGTCATTTAAACTCTGGGTCAAACCCAAAATATTTGATTTGAGTTTCTCTTTGTGTGTCCTCAGTTTCCCAGCATGCTCTGGCTGTGGTGGTGGAGGTGAATGAGGGGGAAAGGTCTGTCCTGCTGCCCTGTCTGTTCTCAGGTTTTATACCTGAGGACACCACAGTGATGTGGACCTCCAGTGACCTCGATCCCAAATCTGTACATCAACGACGAGAAGGAGGAGACGATGTTAGAGGACAAAACCAGCGTTACAGCAGACGCACATCAATGAATCGTTACGCTTTCATCATTAAAGACTTCAGCCTCACTCTGAGGAAACCCACAAAGACTGACAGCGGCAACTACACCTGCTCCATCAGTGCTGGAGGGAAAGAACGGAGACTTAGAGACATCCAGCTGCAGGTCAAAGGTCAGCAACAAGCCCAACACCTGCTGTAATTACAGGGCAAAAGGCAATACTGCATTCAGAGGTCAAACTGAAGAAAATGACTTCCTTAAGTGTTCAAAAAGTACTGATGAAACCCGCAGCATCATTTAGCACAGATGTAACCTCAGTGGAAACACAAACAACAAAGCAGAAGATGACAGCAGAGAACTGCTGCAGCCTCTGGAAAATGTGACATTACACTCATGGAGGTCCTTCAGCTTGTGCGCAGATGTGTGTGTTCAGCTCAGAGAGGCTTAGCACACACATTTCTGTACATACATTACTAGATGACATTTTGTACAACACCCAACACAAAACATTTTTCTGCTGCTTCTACAGTTTGTTGTGGTTTCTTGTCCTCTCAGACCAGCAGGCGGAGGTGATGGTGAGGGAAGGGTCAGAGTCTGTCATCCTGCCCTGCAACACAACACCTGACCTGCCTGAGGACACCGCAGTGGAGTGGACTCGCTCTGACCTCGGACTCATCACGGTCCATGAGTATTCTAACAGAAATGATGACATCATGACTCAGGATGAAGTTTACAGAGACCGAACGAAGATGAATGAAGACCTGCTGAGAACTGGAGACCTCAGTCTGACCTTAAAAAAACCCACAGAGAGAGACAGTGGAGGATACATCTGCACCATCTACAGAGATAAAGACATACTGAGACAGAAAATTGTGCTGCAGGTCAAAGGTCAGTGCTGTAGGAAGAGGTAAGAGGTCAATGCAGTAAACAGAGGTCAGAGATCAGAAGTCTTTTTTTTCTCCACAGAACAACTGTCATTCTGGGACGCAGTTCTCCTGTTTTGTCTTCTCGTGTTTCTTCTGATTTTCCTGCTTCCTTGTGTGGTTTTAGTCTTATTTCATTTTATGCAGTACTTCATGTCAGGTGAGTGTCTCCTACTACACTACCTATAATGCCAATGGTTAGCAGGTGTCCTCTGGTGGCTCCTTGACTGTAGGGGTGTCCAAATTCATAGGCTGCATCCACCTGAGGACCCGGCCTTCGCGGTCTACCTGGTCTGGCTCTTCAGCCTTTAGTTTGTGTCACCAGCTGTCTTGGTGGAGTTTAATAAACTCGGCCGTCTGCTCCTTGCTATCTATAATATAACAGGACACTGGTGTAAACTCTCGACCGTCTCACACTTCTGTTTAATCAGTTTTCCGGTTGACGTTTATTCAGCTGTGTAAAAACCATAACTTTAATCTCAGCCAAACTGATTTACTTACAAACAAATAAAACACTGGAAAAAGCCAAACAATAACATTTTTGAGTGACTTATATATCATGCTAAACCTGGGGGGTTTGAAAACGCTGTGCCGGGAGTTCGCTGTTCTCGCCCCGGCTAGCTATCGAGCTGGTGGGTAACAGACGTCTCCGAAAACGTCGGACCACTTTTTCAAATATGTGATGTCTTGATAAACCGAGCAGATATTTTGAAGTTTACTCAGCTACATTCTCGCCTGAAAATGTGTTAAAAGTTTTTTTTGTGACCCAGAAAGATTAATAAGAGTAATATTAAAACTAAGTAGTGGCCGCCATTGTTGGAAACTGGAATTGGCTGGCCCACACTATGAATTCTGGGATATGGTGGGCCACAAAGGATACGCCCAACCCATCCATTAAATTTGGGGGGAAAAGGATTTGGAGGAGTCTACGAATTTGGATAGCCTTCGTTGTGTCGCTGTGATGTAATCGGCCTACAGATGTGACAAATGTGACCTCTGAAGGATGCAGCCTAGGAATTTGGACACCCCAAACATGTGGCTCACACTCCTTCAGACTCAGTCATTGATCAGTGAAACAGCTCCACAACATGACTTTACTAAAGTGTGTGTGCTTCACTGCATTGATCTGACACAGAGGCTGCATGTGGACAAGCTGTTCTTCTTCTGTGGTGGTAAACAGCAGCTGACATGGAAACATGTGCTGACAGTAAATGTTGCAGCAGCTTCACTAAATGTTCCTCCTTGAGTTGTGCTCAGTCATGTGGTGGAGAGCTTCAGATGTTCAGACACATGAGATCTTCATGGTTTCTGTGCTGATGTGTGTGAGACATGGCCGACTGTGGAGGCTCAGTCTGTCTGTGCTTCTGCGCTTCATCCAACATGTCTGCAGCACTTTACAGGACGCTGCAGACTAGTTACCAAAGAACGAGTCAGGAACACATCAGGAACAAACTGAGACACAATCTGACTGAGACTAGAAGACAAGGAAGGACAGGGAGGTCATGTGACCATCACAGCTGCTGCTGATGTCATCATGTTGTGCTTTGTTGTTTTCTCAGATTACGAGGTGAAGGTGGATTCAGGGGTGGAGTCTGTCCAGCTGCCCTGCAAAGCTATAGTCAGATTCCTCAAAGACAGTAAAGTGGAGTGGAAGGACAGAGACGACAGGAAGGTCCATGTGTATCAGAACGGCTCTGACCCGCCTGGAGAACAGGACCAGTTTTACAGAGGACGAACAAAGATGAAGAGAAACCTGCTGAAATTTGGAAACTTCAGTCTGACCCTGAAACATCCCACGGATGGAGATACAAACACCTACACCTGCACCGTCAGCAGACGGCAGGGAGCGAAAGATCCTGAATGGTTGATCCTGAATAAGAAAAAAGTGGAGCTGGAAGTCAGAGGTCAGTTCTGTAGTTCCAGGGTAGCGGTAAGAACATACTTAGTTTTCACTTGTATGTGACACCCATGACACCCAGTTGTGATGTTTTGTTTTTTTTCAGTTTAGTTTTTCTCCATATTTTATGAGTTGTTAATCAATTTCAGCTGTTCTGATGCTAATGAAATTAACAGCACAATGAGACAGCCCCAAGACATGAAGGGCTTTACAGATAATTGACATCTTCTCTGAATGTTTTTCACGGTTTTGCATTTAACTAGTGTCAGTGTCACTACTGGTAGCATGAGCCCATACCTGGACCCTACACAGGTTGTACGGGTAGACCAACTCTTCCAGGATGACACATGAATGATGTCATTGCCAGAAGGTTTGTTGTGTCTGCCAGCACAGCCTCAAAAACATGGAGGAGATTTCAGGAGACAAGCAGTTACACAAGGAGAGCTGGACAGGGTTGTAGAAAGCCCTTAACACATACGTGGGACTGGTAACTGCTCCTTTGCGCAAGGAGGGACAGGATGAGCATAGCCAGAGCTACAAAATGACCTCCAGCAGGTCACTGATGTGAATGTCTCTGACCAAACAAACAGAAACAGACTTCATGAGGGTGACCTGAAGGTCTGACATCCTCCAGTGGACCCTGTGCTCACTGACCAGCACTGTCGTGTTCAAAAATTTCAGGAGGAAATATCTGTATTTTAAAAAGCTTCAATTCGCTTTGGCAGTTAAAAAGTTTACACAGCGCTGTGGACCTCTGTGTGAAATCAAGCATCTTGTTCACAAAAAGGATTACACTGAACCAGGTGGTACAGGTTTTATACCACGACAATAACAAAGATTATCGTGGCCATCTTGCTCCCACACGGACGTGGCAGCTTTGCTGTCTCCCTGCGAATCTTCCCCATCCATGTCCGACCTCGTCTGGTATCTTCTGTCCTCTGTAAGAGACAGAAAGAAAACAACCCCTGCCTAGCCTTGATAATCTGATGTTATTATCTATTGTTCTTCTACTGATTCTAAGTTCTGGTTCAGGATATCTTGTTCAGACTCTCTAACCCAGAGACTTATAGAAAACCCATTATCTGTGTGTGTGAGCGTGTTGCAAACAACCTTCTGCACTCCATTTCTACAATATATCAGCCCAGACAGTCACGCCGAACGAAGCCTTCAACCTTCAAAAGAGGGAGTGCCAACTTTCACTTCATTACTTAAATCACGCTGCTGTTATTGTGTATATATTTATATTTCTTCATACATTCTTATATAGTTCTATATTGTGTATTTTGTTGTACAGTTATTTTATTTTCAACTTTAATTTATATATTTTATCTTATTCTCCCAGTTAAATTTACCCTTCATTCTAATTTGTGTTGTACAGTTATTTCCTTTTTAACCTTAATTTATATTTTATTCCTTCCTAGTTAAATTTACCCTTTTTAATTTTTCAGATTTATTTCCTATCTTATTCATAGCCTTTTCCTTTTTTGTTTTCTTTAGGTCACGAGCAGTTGTCCAAGCATTTCACTACATATCGTACTGTGTATGACTGTGTACGTGACAAATAAAATTTGAATTTGATTCATACGAGCACATTTGCAGTGTGTATATAAAGATAATTAAAGCAGCTTTATTTAGTAGAAAAATCAAACATTTTCAGCATTTGCCATAAAAGACCAGCATTGGTAGGTTTCCACTATCACCCTCTGTGTTTCACAGACGAGAGCAGGTTTACACTCATGTGACACACACTCTGGAGAAACCATGGAGAACGT
The DNA here is from genome assembly GCF_018398535.1 of Haplochromis burtoni. Lineage (NCBI taxonomy): Eukaryota > Metazoa > Chordata > Actinopteri > Cichliformes > Cichlidae > Haplochromis > Haplochromis burtoni. The sequence continues at coordinate 38,595 of NW_024583737.1, forward strand.
TACACTTCCTGAAACATCGTTCAGCATGACCGGCTTGGTGGTGGCTCAGTGATGATCTGTGAGGCATATCTATGGAGGGATGCACAAACCTATACAGGCTACTTACAGCAGTACTGTGCTATTAGTGAAGATTTAGTGAAACCAGTGAGAATATTTCAGGCTTTTTCTTTCAGTAGTTGTTCATGTTAAATCATTGCTTCAGATTTCAATGGGGTAAAAGTCATCTGGACTTCAGAAAATATGTCTTTAAAAGTATTTGGTATGTGAAGCTAAAATGTTTGTTGCTGCAGTCATTGTATATGTACCCGCTTTGGACCTGAAAGTTTTATATACAGGAGAGCATCGAGCAGAAGACCTGCGTTAATTTGAGATGGAGTTTTTCTTTTTGTGATTTTTTTTAATCTCTGTCTACAATTTTGTTCCTACACTAATATCAGTAAGTGAATGAATGAGTTTCAGATATTTTAAGCGCTCTCAGTACACTTAGTTATTAATACAGTTCATGTGGTTATTAAAAATGTTACAATCTTTGTCTCCTGTTAATAAAGTTGGATCAGTAGTGTGTCACTATGCACTTGAAATATATGTCGTACAGTTTACTAGTTAACCCCACAGAGCATCAGAGTCCTTGTAGAGTTTAGCTGTAGAGACACAAAGACGTGGGTTAGGTTTCACGTGTGATATGGATCCTCTGCTGAAGCAACTCTGATGGAGTCTTAGGAGGGCGGAGATACCTGCACAGATAGCAGCTGTTTCACACTTTAACAAGCAGCACCTCCAAACTACACCCTTCATCCACCTTAATAGGGGAGCATTTGAAGCGTCTAAAATGTCCCAGAGCGTCGGGCCGGGAAAAGACAGAGCGCACGCCTCCTTTATTGTGAAATTCCTCACCATGGTAACTGAACACATCAGCTGGTCTGCAGCAGGTTCAGAGTTTGAGGCTCAAAGTGTCCCATTTTCACTGATTGTTTCCCGACGACATGCTTCA
>NW_024583737.1:39763-41624 GCF_018398535.1 Haplochromis burtoni
CAGATTAGAAACTGATCAGTCTATTGATCACACAATATTCCATCAATAGAACTGATTTGACTTTGATTTGTGTAACAAAGTGATTTCCACGTCTCCTTCATGATGTGACAGTGTCAGAGCTGAATGCACTTGTAGAGTATCATGTTTTTATGGCTCACATTTAAAGTGTTCCAGCTCCATCGTCACCACCCTGATGAAGATGATCTCTGATTGTGCTTTTTGGTTTTATATGATGTGTTGAATGTGCTTCATAGGACACCCCTCAGGTAACAAGTTTAGCGTTCCTGTGGTGAACATCTTGCATCTCTTTGAAATAAAGCTTTGACTCTGGACATGTGACAGTAACACTGAATTCTTAAAGAAGCAGTCAGCTGTACTGCTGCTAAAGACAACACTGTCTCTGTTTAGCAAAGTGGAACCAGTCAGACATTTTGTTTTATTTTCATCCAGTCAAAGAAAATGTGCTCAGTGCTGCTGCTGTCTGTTCAGCTCATTTTGTGCTGTGTTGTCCTCCCAGTCCCCAAGGTGGAGGTGGATTCAGGGGTGGAGTCTATCCAGCTGCCCTGCAAAACCACAGTTCGCCTCCCTAAAAACCCTAAAGTTGAGTGGAAGGACAGTTCAAATATGAAGGTCCACGTGCATCAGAACGGCCCTATACAGCAAGAAGGACAGTACCACCGTTACAGAGACCGAACAGAGATGAATGAAAAGTGGGTGAAAACACGAGACCTCAGATATAACTGAACAGAGATAACTGAACACCTGCTATAAAAAAAATGAGACTACAGTCTGACCCTGAAACACCCCACAGACTGGGACAGAGGCCCCTACACCTGCACCGTCTACAGCAGGGAGGGAAACGTCCTGCTGAGGAAACAAGTGAATCTGAAAGTCAGAGGTCAGTGCTGCTGCTCTGTGTGTGTGTGTGTGTGTGCGTGTGTGTGTGTGTGCGTGTGTGTGTATGTATGTGTGTGCGCGTGTGTGCGTGTGTGTGTGTGTGAGAGAGAGAAATCCAAGTTTCATTTGACATTCCTCAGTCTGATGTCAAATCATCTTAAGCTGTGGTTCCCTGTTGGTGAGACGGGTCCAGCTTTGACAAGCAGATGTTATTGTAGTTGTATCAGTAGACTTGTTTCCATACAGAGGAAAATATGATAACATTAAAGTAACCATAAATATATGTTGTTGCATCACCGTCATCCATCCATTCTCTTCCTCTTATCCTTGCCGGCGTCGCAGGAGGGGCTGGAGCCTATCCCAGCCACCATAGGGCGAGAGGTGGGGTACACCCTACACACATAGAGACAAGGTTGTTTGTCACACCTCAGCACCGACATATTACATGAAATCCACACTGTAAAAAAATATTCCGTAGAAAAACAGAAAATGTCCTGGTAATTTTCTGCCAGTACATTTTCTGTTTTTTTACGGAGGTTTGACGGACCTTTCTGTAAATGATAAAACGGAAAATTCTGTAGATTTACAGTATACTCTCTGTACTATTTACGGACATTTCCTTCAGCTATAAAACAGAAAATTCCGTTTATTCACAGTATATTTTCTGTATCATTAACTGATATTTTCCGTTAATAGAAAAATTGAAATTTCTGTTTATATTACTATTTCCAAGCACTTCTTTTCACTGTAACTCATTGAATATAGTTCTTTATATCCATAAACGTATTTCTATGCAATTACAACCTAGTACACCATGTACTCAAAAATTCATAAATTAAAACTTAAATTAATTTGTGCTTCGTACACAACAGCATTGGTACAATTAATGTTAAATATTCTTTTATTCTCCTTAACTCAAACACTATACTAAAATATAATGACAGCATCCATCTTGTCATAAAAC
>NW_024583737.1:43579-45229 GCF_018398535.1 Haplochromis burtoni
AGACTATTTGCCACAACATCCATATTGTATTCTTCATGGTCATTACAAATGAAATACTTGGGATAGTTCTTTTGTCCAGTCCCACATTTTATAACACTGTTCAGGATTTCCCATAATCTTTTATTATTATTTCTATTTATATCTAATTGCTTCTTATAGTATTCCTTTTTACTAAAGAAGCCAGAGTGGAGTGGACGGACAAAGAGAACAGGAAGGTCAACGTGTATCACAACAGCTCTGACCTGCTTGCATTACAGCATCGTTTTTTCAGAAACCGAACAAAGATTAATGATGGCCTACTGAAAACTGGAGACCTCAGTCTAACCCTAGAATACCCCACAGACTGGGACAGAGGTCAGTGCTGATTGACTGGTTTGAAAAACTCTCTAATGCGTTAAACCAAAATAATTAACTTTTAAATGAGTGAACCTATTTTGAAAATGTTAAGAATACAACGTAGAGATATTTGTGTTTAAATGTAGAGCACAAAGTAAAAAGTTGTTAGAAACATAAATACTCAAATAAAGCACAAATACACAAACACTATTAAACTAAAGTACAAAAACAACGTATTTGTACTCTGTTACTTCTCACCTCTCAAGATGTTTCACTCTGATTTTGTTCTCAGATATTGAAGTTGTGTCCCGTTTTCATCATCCTGCAAAACTGTTCATGTTCAACATGACTGATGGAACAAATCCATTTAGTTTGTCTCATGCCATCTGGTCATCAGCAGTTTTTAGTGGGATTAATTTGCATTCATTGAACATCGTTTTCTAGTCAACTGCATCAAACTTTGATTCCAGCCAAAATCAGTGATGCTGAAAGGGAATACATGAGGCTGTACAGCTTCTTTAGAAATGAGAGATGAGCTGAGTCGATCCCAAGGATTCAGTAATGTTGCAGCAGAAACAAAAACATTTTGATTTGATGAAGGTTTCTGTGGCTTCATGTTGCAGATGTGTGTGAAAATCTGATCTGTAAAATACAATTAAGATTCATTGGCAGAGAGGATTGTTCTGGACAGAAACAAGATCATGACAGAGGGCATGTTTGATTTAAACTCCTCTTCAATGATACATTTTAAATCCCCCCAAAAAACAGCAGACAGCAGCTCTACAATGACAGGAGACATTACAGACACTGATCACCTCAAACGTCTTTAAAACCTGCTTTGACTTTCTACATTTCTGTCCTGTTACCTTCTGCTCTGATCTTCTTCTGTCCTCCAGCTTTCTCTGCAACTCTGAAACCTGCTGCTGTCTGTCATGTTGTGTTTGTTGTCCTCTCAGTCTGTCAGGTGGAGGTGGAGGAGGGGGTGGAGTCTGTCCAGCTGCCCTTTATAAATACAGAAAACCTGCCTGAAGATGCTAAAGTGGAGTGGAGACACTATGAACCATTTAGGACCGTTTATGTGTATCAAAACGGCTCTGACCAGCCTGACAAACAGGACCAAGTTTATGTGGACCAAATACAGATGAATGAAGACCTGCTGAAAACTGGAGACCTCAGTCTGACCCTGAAACACCCCACAGATGGAGACAGTGGAGAATACAGATGTGAAGTGGACAGCACACAGATCTACAGATACAAAACTGTGCTGCTCAAAGTCAAAGGTTTGTGTGTGTGTGTGTGTGTGTCTCTGACTGT
>NW_024583737.1:46180-51731 GCF_018398535.1 Haplochromis burtoni
GAGACTTTTAGTGTCCATGAAGGTCTCTGCTGCCGTAGATCCTCTGAACTGTGACAGAGGTCTCACTCTGGAGGAAACTCTCAGCACTTTCCAGCAGCTCCTCCATCATGGAGGACGTTCCCTCACTGTAACAGGTGGAGGAGAGAGGAGAGGAAGCACAGGTGGATCCTCTGAGGAAGAGGAGCGTCCTACAACCACATGATCACATGACCAGAGTTGTTTATGATAAAGTCACATTGATGGGTTTTCAGAATTGTCTTTTACCTGTTATGTCACCATAGTAACTGACTGAAAACATCCATTTCTGTTGCTTATTATTATTTCTGTTTTTCTTTATTTCAAGCATGTAAATAATCAGTAAGCCACCATGACGGTATCACAGGAACATGTTCCAGTTTGAAGGTCGGTCTCTACCAAAGCAGACCTGTGATCACTTTAAGAAAGTGACCTGTGGTCTGTATGTCGTCTGTCTTTGTCCTGGTCCTCGGGTTTGGGGCCATGTTTGAGTTTTGGTTTGTATTTATTTGATTTACTTGTAAATAAATTATAAGTTATTCAAATTTGACAGGCAAGTTTAACTGATTCATAATTTTTTTTCATGTTTGTTCATGTTCATGTTTTTGGAAAGCACTTATAACAATGCCTTTGAAAAATGCTTCATGAATAAACGTTATTATTAATTATTTACTTTTTATAGAGTTTGGTTGTTTGACCATTAGATTTGTTTTCCCCGTCGGTGTTTTCCTGGATGTTCCCGTCTCACCTTGTTGTGTTCATCTGTTTGTCCTCGTCTCTGTTATTATCTTCTTGTCTCTGAATTCATTTGGTTTTGATTTTACTTTTGTTTCCTGTCTCTGTCACTGTCTTGATTACTTTCACCTGTTACTCTGTCCCCTTCTGATCTGATCACCTCCTCCTGTGCTTCTGATTTTCCACATCTCTGTGTCTCTTTGCATTTGCAGGCTGTGCTGTTTAGATCGCTTTTAGTTTTTTGTTCCTGACTGTAATTGTCAGCACTTAAAGTGGATGTGAAACACAACCTGTACTGAGTCTAAGTTACCACATGTAGCCCTGCTGTGAACCGCACTGAAACATTAAGATCCACCTGCTGGCTGTAATGTTAGGGCTTATAGAGCACATCACATTCTGTACTGGCATTAAACATCTTCTAAACACTTTTTCCTTAAACTGAGATTCAGACAAAAGCTGAATCTGAATTTTTAGGATGAGGGGTCCGTGATGTAAATTAGCCTCAATACATGTACTGTAGTGTTTCATGCCACTTGAAATAAAACTCACTTTGTTGTTTTTGGTCTGCATTTGGATCCACCTTTGAGCTTAGTTTGTGGACGTTTCACAGAACTCTAAAGGTGGGACTGTGAATGGAAATAAGCACTCGATATGTTTGACATGTTTTTATAAGGATGCTTACAAACTTGCACTATTCTTGTTAAATAAATCCCAAGAAAAATAGATGGCTAACCCTAAATGTTCTTCTTCTTCTGTGGTGTTTGCGATGGAGCAGCTCTTCCTGATGTGTTTCAGGGTTCCTGCAGCTTCAGAAAAATTGGACTTTTTAATGTGACTGAAAATAAAATTTATGACCAATTTAACAAACTCACAGAAACCTGTAAATAAATGAAATCTCTACGTAATACCAAAAACAAAGCAAAGATAGTCTATTTATGTAATAATATATTTTCATACAATTGTTGTGTAAGTTTATTTATCATGTGTGGTATGTCATATATGCAGTACAAATGTGTTTAGCATTTGAGTTTTTATTCATTGAAATCATAACGAATGAAATCTACAATAAACTGTTCACTGTGTGATAAAAACAACATGATTTCTAAAAAGGTTTTGAATTCAAAATCTTACAAGTTGTTTACAGTAGATGATTGAGAACTTCAATCTCTGTACATGCTTTTAATGCTCGCTGCTATCTGCTGGTGTTTATTTTAATTTTCAGTTTGAAACGAATACGATGCATTTCAGAGTTACTGTTTAGATTCATGTAAATGTGTATGGGTGCAACAAGCAAAACAAAAACAGAAACTCATTACAGCAAGTGACAAAAGTGTCTGGAGAAGCCTCCATCACAGCCAGTGTTACTGTGTCATACAGTAACAAACGGCGCCTTAAACCATCTACAACTGAACAGCTGTACCTAATAAAGTGGCTGCTCACAAAGGTAGTGACAAAACCACTGTGGCTGAGACTTTGTTATCAAACTTAAACTTTACGTGAACCCTTTTATTATCAGGCATGAAGGTGATCAGATGTTAGTATTCAGCCTGACATGTGAGAGCTTCAGACTCTTTATAGCAGCTCATGATGACAGCAGTGAGATGCATTTATGTTCACACTCTAGGCTTTCATGCTGGGCTTTCTCATGAAAAAGCCATCAGAATCAGTATTGAACGTAACTACAGGCCAGTCTGCGTTCTGTTTCTTTTTATTCCAACTCTTTTCTTTCCACTTTCCACATCTGTCTGCGCAGTAACGTGACTTCCTCTTTAGTTAATTTATGCTTTCTATTTCGTTTTGCAGTATTTTATTTTTAGAGCACGTTAACTGACTGGTTTTGTCCCTGCACTGTTCTGTGTAGCATCTTCAAATGTCCACTAGATGTCACAAAGACACAGTGAACATGGAACACACACTAGTATAGGGGTCAGCAACCTTTAACACCCAAAGCGACATCTGGACCAGGTTTCCACGCAAAAGAAAACCGCCGCAAATACTTTTTGATATCTAAAATGAAGATAACACTGTATATATTGTTTTTTACCTTTATGCTTTGTGTGAACAACTAAGGTGTGCTGCTTATGAAATCCATGAAGTGCTACAGAGAAAATTACATTTTATTTATGTAATTAACACATTTTGAACTCTTAAAGAAATATAACAAAAGGAAAGACACCCAGCTGAACTAAAATGATCCAGCAAACAAAAACTGTTGTGAGCCGCCACCCTTATATCGCCTTTGGGCTTTTGGAGCCTTGACCTGACTTTTAAAAAATAATTGGAAAAAAGCACTATGCTGCTGAAAAATGAAAAATAGATATTTGCAAAATTCTGCCTAAATATGTATTTTACCTGGTTAATGTGTGTGGCGGGGCGTGGTCTGCAGTGCCGCTGCAGGGGAGGCGGACGCACCTGAGCAATCACGCCTCGCCGCCTTTACATCTGTGCTCTCTCTGCTGTTGTGTTGGTGTGTGTCGGGCTGTGAGCTGCAAAGCTACAGCCGGCTGTATGCGTACAGCAACCGTGTGAAAAGTGGTCAATAAAGAGATGCTGAAAAGCATGTTCATGCAAACATCGTCGGGTCTGCCGTGATATGTTTACAATGGGACTTCTGCTCCTGAACCTCTGCGCACAGCGTCTGCAAATCGGGGCTGTACGAAGTCACTTTCATCTTTACGCAGGACTGTAAGCTGTCATCTGTGAGGCGTGAGCGGTGTTTGTTTTTAATAGTGATGGGCAGATGAAGCTTCATGAAGCACTGAAGCTTTTCATCCAATTGGTTCACCCCAGCGCAAAGCGTCTTGAAGCTTCATTTGCTCTAGTAGGACACCTACTGGACGTAAAAATATTAGTTGGCATGAATTTGAAGAGTGTGGCCTTTTGCACACAGCCTGTAAATGTCAACAACAAAAGGAGTGTGTAAAACATGTATATTGTAGTGATGGCAGTATACTGTGTATATTTATACTGGCAGTATGGAAAATGATTATTTGGAAATGCTTAAAATGGAAATGATCATTTACTGTGAGGTGAGGTGTGGTTGGGGTATGGCTAGTGGTTGTGCTTTTGTAACATTGAGGCAAGGACAGTGATTAGTGTTTAGGGGACACATCATTGGTTTTTATTTAAAAAACAACAGTTTCTCCACTGTGGCAGGTCATAGGTGATTTCTTTTTTTGGACAATATTTCCCCTGCTTTTGAGAACACTCGCTCACAGGGCACAGATGAAGCAGGGGTACACAGGTATGTCAGTGCTAACTTATATAAGTGAGGATGGACATTTTTGTCTCTCCCAGTATTTAAGGGGGTCCTCCAGCCTTCCAATATTTGGCTCCATCATGTACCGTTGGACCTCAATATTCGCGTCTGCTGTCACATTTTGTGTCTGTGTCTGCCTGACACTTTCATCCGGGCGACGCCACAGGTTGCCTAAACAATAAGGACAGCTTTATGTGATACTAACAATTCAATTTTCAATCCAATTTTATTTATATAGCGCCAAATCACAACAACAGTCGCCTCAAGGCACTTTATATTGTACAGTAGATCGTACAATAATAGATACAGAGGAAAACCCAACAATCAGTTGTGAGTACAAGAAAATAATTATTACAATATAATGTTCTAAATTTGCTTAGATCAGAGGAATAGGGAAGGATTTGTCTGTGTTTCAGTTTGGTTTAGCTGTAGGCCCGAGAGTGTGTGTAATTGTTTAGAGGGAAAGGAATTTATTGACACTGGGCCTGTCATTGAAGGAGACAGGAAGCTACAGTTGGGGGTTGCTGATGCTTTTACCTTTAATAAAAACTCGTAATTGTTATAACTTAGAAGTAGGTTTACAGGAGACTCTCCACATGCTTATCTGTAAATGTAAGACAACAAGAGGCCAACGACCCAGTGGATGCAGAGTGGAGGTCTCAGTGTTTGTAATATGTTAACTCTGTTTTCTATGTTGTGTAGAGGAATTTGGTGTCGCTTGGGTGAGGAGGTTACTTTTATGACCGGCAGGAAGTCACGTATGCAGAGACACACACACACAGAGCTTTAACTGTTACACTCACACATCCACACGCACACTCACTCACGTGCACTCACATAGACACACGGGTACGCGCACACACAGGCACTCACGTGCTCATGCATACACACAGAGTTTGCAGTACACCATGGGGGTTTTAATGACCTCCTATCATCCATTATTACAGTTTTTCTCAAATGCTAAAACACATTTCACAAACGTTTCCCAATGTCTAAACACAACACCCTTTTCCAAAGCTACATAAACACAACCACACCTTCCTACTGCAAAACTCGAACTTTCACACCAAAAGAGCAGCTTGAAGCTTTCAAAAATGTAAACAGTATACACATCATTACACACTACAGCAAAACAACTGAAAACATAATGCTCAATTTGTGAGAAGGTTCTTTTTTTCAACTGCCAATGCATATTTTTATAAACTGTACAGTAACGGATCGTCATAGAACCCTGCAGAGGATTAGGCATTTAGATTTGTGAGTTTCACATGAAGACTATAAATCTATAAAAACATCCTGCATGTACGTACACTACTGTAATACAACTCAATGCAAAAACAGAATATATCACACACAACAGCACTCTCGGAAACATGATCAGAGTGTGAAGTCTTTTTTATTGTCTACACGGTCTTTTTACAGTATTACACACAGTCACTGTGCGGCATCATGTCGCCGAGCTGCATTGGGCCACATCACCTCATCCACATCACAGGCTATATTGTCCCTTGCTAGGCACCGCGGGAAAAACGCCCTGGAATG
>NW_024583738.1:0-3914 GCF_018398535.1 Haplochromis burtoni
GATGGTGTTGTGTTTAGTATGTTGCTTTGGTTTTTTTTGCTTGTTTTCTCGTCTTTTTCTCTCAACAGGTGATCCAGGAGATTTTTTTTCTCCCCCCCTTTCTCACTGTCCCTCTCCCCTTCTGTTTTTCCTTTCCTTCCTCTTTCTTTCTCCCTTTCCGATCCCTCACTCATGTCTGTCTCGTCTAACAACTGAAAATAAAATAAAATAAATAATAACAAAAAAAAAAGGAATATTGATATAATGTTATTATTATAAGAAGCCTTTACTGGGTTGTAAATTCTGTTTCACTGCTACATTGAACCATTTAGTGACAGCACAAAGACCGAGAGCGTTAGAAGGAGTGGAAGCTCGATGAAGTCAGCAAAGGGAGAGAGAGAGAGGAAAAAAACAGATAAACGGGTAACGGTCTGCATACTGCTGTGGCCTGAAACCATGTGGTGAAGTTACACAAGTCAGCAAGTGAAGTAACACTTCAGATGTGATGCATGGAGGCACAGAGTGTTAGGAGTATGTGAGCCTGGAGTAAACATTTAAAGTCAGTTTATTTTCTCTTTATTTTACTTCCTGTAGGATCCTCTGACAGGATCAGGCATCTCAGTCCACGTCTTCCAAATTATCAGCTCACCAAAAGTTTTATCAGAATGTTTAAATGACATTAAAGCCTGGAGCGCCTTATTTGTTTTATGAGAGGGAGGCTGAGGTCCTGATACTTACACTCAGTTGTTCCCACAATGCAACAAAATTGGACCTGTGGCCAATCACATCCTTCTGTTAAGCCCAGTGTAAAAAACAAACAAACAAACAAAATATTATCATGACGTAACACTGGACAAAGTGATTATTTTTGTTTTAAAGGTTTGAGGTTTGTATCAAATGAGGCTTTTTTAAAGGTTAAAACCTTCTTATATTTGACTTTTTTTAATTAATATTTTTAATCGCAACTTGCCCTTTAGCTTGGTGTAAATCAGGCCTCGCTTTCACATCTTCATTGCTGTCGTTTTAATTATTAATTTTCTGGTTTTACCGGTATTACTGTGAACTGGGTTCAAGCGACACGTTACCCCAAAATTATAAAAAAGAGCCCCACCTAGTGGTGAAGCCCGAAAACTGAATGCCTGTGCCACAGTGAGGGTGATGAAAGTAAAGATGTTAATGATGCCATAAAAACATAAAGAAGATGAAATTTTGAAAGCGTTGTAGAAGAAACAATGAAATATTGCCAGCGGCCTGTTTTATTGCTGTCTGGTTTTATTAGATCATAAAAGATATTTTTGTTTTGATGTTTCTGTCACGGCGTGAGCTATTTGGAGCAGATGGACCCAAAACCAATTCAACACAGACACACAAGATGTACGTGGCAAGAATATATTAGAGTGAGTGAAGAAACTCACTCTATACCTGTCTATATACAGGTGACGTACTATAGTGACTCAGTGAAAACAATGACACTGCGGGAATAACTACACAAGAAGACTAGTGACTGGGAAAATCATGTGCAAAGGAGAGGGCAGGAATACATGCTATGAACTAGAACTACTATGGTGGGCACTATCTGGCACTTGGCTGAGAAGAGGGCTGAATGACTACTGCTATAATGTTAACTGAGTGAAGTCTGTCACTCAGAGGCCCAGTTCCAACTGGGCCTCTGCAGTCACAGGAGAGGAGAGTTACGTTGAGACAGGTGGAAATGATTTCTAGAATGTGTTTGTTCAGGCTTACTTGTCAGCAGGTGGAGATTGGTCGGGAAGGAGGCTAGGTCCGGGTGAGTCAGTGAGTGATGAATCCAAATTGGTCCTGACGGTGCATCAGAGAGGCAGGCAGATGAGATGGAGTGGCGATGACTCGTACCTGGGAAGCGGTGGAGTTAGTAGCAGGAATGACCAGCGATCTGACTGAGTTGGTTGTGGGCAGGTTGCGAGCGTTGTCTGCGGATTTAACTGGAGACAGAGAATACAGTGAATACATATACCAGGAAAAGCAAGTAACGTAAGCGGCCAAACACTAACGGTGATTAGCAGACGTTCAGGCGAAGAGTGCTTGCCGGTCTTAAGTACTGCCACTACAATCCGCCGCTGCTCCCTCGGGGAATGCAGGTCTCCGCCAGGGCAGGAGACCAGAAACACAGCAGACAGGCATGCCACTCACCCGGACCATGACAGTTTCAAGCAGAGACATTTGGAATGACTAAGAAACCAACAAGAAAACATGCTCAGAAATGTACATTTGTCCATAAATATGTTCAGAGCCTCGTTTTCAGTTTAGAGCAAACTGTGAAGCTGACTGGATGAACTTTCAGGAGTTTTGTGTGAACATAAAAAAAAATCCAAGTGACTTCTTCAGTCTCAGCTGACTTCAGGTTTCCACTATCTTATAAACACAATAACTGAAACCAAGCTACTGAATGTTCATTAATATACAAATTCTCATGACCATCGATCAAGCCTGCAGTGAGCTGAGACTGAAGAAGCCGCTCGGATGAGTGACAAAACATTTCTATGTCCAGAAGGACAAAATCTATTTTTTGGGAGCATTCAGTCAAGTATCGTCTTGATGCATTCTCAATGATCCAGGTAAGTAAATCTCCAAAAGTTGATTCTGTTCGTCTGGACGTAGCGCTTTCTGGGAGAAACATTTCGTCACTCATCCAAGTGACTTCTTCAGTCTCAGCTGACTGCAGGTTTCCCCAAATCTTATAAACAGTACCTGATCCTTGGGGTGGACCAATTGGACCAATTACTTGGATTATTGATCATGCATCAAGACATTAAAATAATCAAATTTACTTTGTTTTACAGCAAGAATCTTTAAGTTATTTGGAAATAGAGACATAAAAATATTTTATTACAATATGTGTATGTGGGCCATGTGTAAGCACATTGTGTTGGCCAGATTGGGGCCATACCAATTTTGGTGTGTGGGTTTATTCTAACCAGAGACACCTGAGAGTCAGGTAATGTTACACCATGGTTCAGGCTGGAACGCGATAGACGCGAGCGAAAACGCCCCAAACGCCCCTAATTTGACGCGTGCACATTCGCACCTCGACACGTGTCCAAGAAAAATCAATCGTGCCTCAAAATTGCATATTTTGACGCGCGTGAACCGGAAATGTGGGAGGAAGTTGTGCCAGACCGGTATCTTTGCTAGATGGCAGGTGTCGAGCTAGCGCTTGAAGAGAGAGTCTCCCTTCTCTATTTACTGTGGAGAGCAGAGCAGCGGCGTAAAAGACGTCCTCGCCGTACCTGGGTCCATCAGGTCCTCCAGAGGTGTGAGCAGTTTGGTGAGTTTCACTATTTGCTCCAGGAGCTGCACCTGGATGATGGCGATGACAGCGATACCAGTCTTTCCCTCGCCCAGTTTGAGGACCTGCTGTCCCGCGTTGTCCAGCATCGCCCGCCTAGACACCAACTACAGGCGCTCAATCCCACCTGCAGAGCGCCTGTCCGTCTGCCTGAGGTTAGTAAAAGTATTTAATACGGTAGTCCTTTATTGATACCTGTGCTAATATGCTAAACTATCGTTTATAGACTGCTAACATGGATGAGGTATACTAACAGTGAATGCCGTCGGTGTTTACTGAAAGCAAACTGTGGTACAGAGACGACTGTTTATAATATTTCTAGTGATACTCAGAAGCTCTCATCAAGTCCTGATTTAATTCGATTTATGCTGTTATCAGTGTTTGTGATGATAGCATGGCTGTGGTGTCACATCAATGTATGTGCTCGGTGTTTGCTGATATCAAACTGTAACATTAGGACCACTGAGTTAACCTTGTAGTGATACTCACTCCTTTTTATTTAGACCTGGTTTAATTGTGGGATAGTTGAATATTTGTATGTAATCCCTGCAGCTGTCAGACTCTATAGCAGGGGTCACAGCCTTTATTAAAACAGAGTTAGATAAAACTG
>NW_024583738.1:35884-51721 GCF_018398535.1 Haplochromis burtoni
GTGGCATTATGTTGTACCTCGTCAATCTCTAGCTGTGAGAGCAGTCCCTTCTTTCGAATGTTGGAACACTGAGCTACTAGTTGTTTCGCCGTCATTGTGGATGTTGGGTATCGAAGAATCCATAGGTCCCTCATCCTATTCATGTAACCCCTTCCGCCAGGGTTACTTGCGTAGTAGCATTCCAACAATATATATATGTGTATATATACACACATATATATATACATATATACACATATATACACACACACATATACAGTGGGGCAAAAAAGTATTGCAAGTTCCCCCACCTAAAATATATATATATACTATATATATGGCGTCTTTGGGAGGATCTCAAAAAACTGGGATTATAGATCTGAGGTTAATATCTGGGACTCTCCACCATTTGACCCTTAGAACTAGAAGCTTCTCGGATGAGAGGTGAAACGTCTTCAAGCCAAAACTTAAAGAAAGTCCAATGTTTTAATGTTCTCGTTATTAAACATTTGCACATAAATAAGTGACGTCATATTCAGTACTTACTTTTGACAGTTCACTCTTCGCTCCCTCTTCTGCCGTATTTTGCGGCAAAATTATCCACACCCACCGCCGCTATGAATTGTGGGATATATGGGACCACGAAGTGTGCACCGGAGCACGCTTGATATTTGGGGAAATCGATGGCGCATTTGGAGTATGCATTTGAAGTACACTTCGAATTGGGACAGCCGTCGTCGCGTGGCGGTGACGTAACCGCACTTAAAATGCGTACTTCAAGTGTGCAGACCCTGAATTGGGACACAGCCACTGGTAAGTTCCACCAAATTCACAGCAATACTGGTAACAATGATAATTAATGATAACAATAATTATATAAAAACATCTACCTAAGGAGCTAAACTGGCATTCAAGCAGTGGAATAAATGAACACACACATTATTATGACTAACACAAGACTCGAGTGCTGCTCTCTGTGCAGGACAGGTATTTTCTTCTTCCTCGGTCCTCCAATGAAAGGATTAGTTTGATCATACGTGTTTCTGTTTGTTCCCAAACTCTCTCAGATGATTGGTTCAGTCTTGATTAAACAACTTAAAGTACCAAGAATCATAAGATATATGAGGTGATTGACTGAAGTATTTACTTAAAATAAAAAGTACTCTTTCTTTTCTGAGTAATGATATTTATAAACTGTGTGATCGCGGCAACAGACACGAGGAAACTGTTGATCGAGTGCTGATATTGTTTCAAAGCCTGTGGTCAAATTATCATAAATACTACAGAGGACACTGGGTGCAGACGTGTATATGACTGATACTTTCAGCCAGTTTCACAAAAAGAAAGAAATGAATCAGGATTTGTGGAAGTAATCAATGACAAAAGACAGAGTTGATGGAGGTGAATGTGTGAAGATCATGTCACTGAATCCTAAGGAGGAGGAGATCCTCAACATGTGAAGCTGTCAGTATTTCTCAGGTTTCTTTGTTTCTCATGAGTGAATATTCTCTGTGTTCATTTCTTCTGAAGAAAAGTTTTGTACAAGAAAATCTACAGCTGATCAAAAGAGTTGAAAAAAGCAGTAAAAATGTTTCTTAGGCCTCAAACTAGACTGTAACTGTAAACTCATTATATTAACGATGCTACTTTGAAAGGTACAGTTTGAAACTGCAGTACAATCAAAGAAAAAGAGAGCAAATGTGTTTTTTTATTCATGCCTCCAGCTTTATTAGAAAGTAGAAAAAGATGTTTGTTTCTTTGGTTTTCAAGCAACAGTAATGCAAAATGAAGAAAAGAAGATTTTTTTTGTGTCTTTTCAACAAACCTGTCCACAAGCCTCATCTTCAGTTTCAGTTGGTTGTATATGAGCTGCTGAATCTGTCTGTTTGACAGTCTGAATAATCTCTGTTTCATATTACAATCGTGGGTTTTGTGTGCACATAAAAATTGCTTCTCCCTGGTTTTACTGCAGCCGCACTCATCTGCAACAACCAGGAGCACTCATGTCTGGGAGTTCTTTGAATTATTTGGAAAAATGATGATTAAATACAACCATGTTTCTGTCTGGTTTGTGTGGTGAAAGATGGTAAAATTTCAAACAGTGTTTCCAATTTATTTTTACAGTAGGACTAAAATGTGGAGGGAGGTCAGTCCAACTTATCTGCCATAAGATCATGTAGTGGACTAACCAAGTGCAGAATCTATAAAAAAAAAAGTATATTAAGCTGGCAGAAACTAAATACTCGTAGAGAACAATGAATGATAAATGAATCAATGGTCTACAGAGACAATCACCGACAGATGTTAACATCAAAGCATCAAAGATTCTCCTGTTTCGAGAGATCACCTGCTTTCATGACATTTAACTTGACTAATCGTTTCTTGATCCATTCAGCTTGTTCCTGAGACAAACGAGTAGACTCCAGGTTTTTTAATGAACCACAACCCCGTCCAAAAGAAGTGACTCCAACCAGCGCTCCATCGCACAACAGCGGGCCTCCTGAATCCCCCTGCAGCAAGAACAAACACATGACAGTGTTTCAGGTGTTGAGCTGAATGCAAGGAAACAAGGAAAAATACATGTATTCTTCATACGTACCTGACAGGTATCAGCGACGTTTGTACCATCTGAACCAGCACATATCATGTCATCAGTGATAACAGGGTCGTGGTTCGTAATAATCACCGAGAGTTGCACTCTGCCTGTCCGACCACAGTCACATTGACAGACTGAGGACGTCTGATGTTTCGTTTTGTTTCGGTTACTCCCCATCCGGCCACCAGACACGTGCTGCCAGCTGCCGGGTCTCTCAGGTGTCGCCAAACTTGAGCCACTTGACTCCCCGGTTTTCCTCACCGGTTCTTTAAGCTGAAAAAAAGTTAAAAAGAATATCAGATATTGGTGATGAATCTCTCCACATTAACTACATTAAATAAACAGATATTTGCTAAAGAGTTGTAGCACCACTCATTTATTTCTAATATTTTGCTTGGAAAATATGAAATATGTGCAGTGATGAGTTGAAACATGTCTATAAAGACATGGAAATACATTTTATATTTTAAAAAATGAAACTAAGTTTTAGTTAAGTGAGCAAAACCTGAGTTGGCTGTAGGAGGTACAGCAGGTTATCTACTAATCGGATGGTTTGGTGTTTGATCCCTGGTCTCTCCAGTCTGCATGTCAAGATACTGAACCCCACGATGCTCTCTGATGCTACGTTAGAGTGTGAGTGTGTCAGTGTTAGAAAGCACTTAAGCACAGAAAGATGTGTTTGGGTGAATAAGCCATGTTGTGTAACGCTCTGAGTGCTCAGGTAGAGTAGAAAGGTGCTAAATAAGAAGCAGTGCATTTACATTTACATTATTTGTATCAGACCCTGATAGGGATGGGTATTGATAAGATTTTCACGATTCCGATTCCATTTTCGATTCTGTTTAACGATTCGATTCTTTATCGATTCTTTTTAAAAAAGGAGAACACTAAGGTCGATTAGCTTAGAACTTTGTTTTATATCTTCTCTTTGAACAAGATAGAAATTTAGGAGTAACATGGCCTTACAAACCCAACAGTGAGATCTTAAGAGATCCACAGCCTACGGCTCTTCAATGGGGTGTCACAGGGTCCCCAGGAAAAAATTGTAAATGTAAAATAATAAAATAAATATTCTTCTGTAGCAATAACAAAGTATAACATAAATTATTCTGTAGCAATTACACAAGAATATCCAGTAATGTCCCTGCCTACAATTAAACACATTCACTTACTGAAAATCATCTGCTGTGGCAAACGGGTGCAAGCCTTTGACCACAAACTGAGTCTCTGCTCGGTGACATTCGTCTATCCTGGCCTGAAAGGAGACGCTACCGGTAGACTGCAGCGAGAACTGCCAGCATCTGAAGCCAACCAATTCGTCGACTCCTTCAAATGCGGCCGACAAATGCGTCCTTCATTTCCCCGAATTTGAAGGATGGGTCGGGTGTGTCCTTCGTGGCCCACCATATCCCAGAATTCATAGCGCGGCCCAGCCAAATTTCAGCTGCCAACAATGGCGGCCGCTGCTAAGTTTTAAAATTAGTCTTATTACTCTTTCTGGGTCACAAAATAAACTTTTAACATATTTTAAGAGCTTTCAAATATCTGCTTGGTTTATCAAGACATCGCATATTTGCAAAAGTGCGCCGACGTTTTCGGAGACGTCTGTTACCCACCCGCTCGATAGCAAGCCGGGGGGTTCAGTGGTCACTCGAGCCGGCGAGAGCAGCGGACTCGCTTCATCGTTTTCAGATCCCCGCTCTTTTGCTACTCAGGTTAAACATGATATATAAGTCACTCGGATAACTTAAAAATGTAATTGTTTGCCTTTTTTCTGTTTTTTGTTCCGGAGTAAATCGGTTTGGCTGAGATCAAAGTTATTAGATTATTAGATTAAATAAAACTTTATTAATCCATCGGGTGGGTTCCTCCGGGATTTTCACACAGCTGAATAAACGTCAAACAGAAAACTGATTAAACAGAAGTGTGAGACGGTCGAGAGTTTACTCCAGTGTCCTGTTATATTTTAGATAGCAAGGAGCAGACGGCCGAGTTTATTAAACTCCACCGACACAGCGGTGACGCAAATCTGAAGGCTAGACCGTCCCATTTCACAGCCTCGCACTTCCGGCCTTCTCGGTCTTCGAAGGACCCGGCCCACGTAGACCGCGAAGGCCGCGTCCTCCGAAGGATGCAGCCGACATTTTGGAACACAGCTTCTGTCTGTCTCTCTCATCATGGTCACCTAAATGCACAGTAATGGCAGGTTTGTAATAAGGCAGATCGCGCTAACATAATATGCACTGTTAGTTGATTATTTACCTGCCGCATTAACGGGAGAGGACGTGCAAACGTTACCGCTGCTGCTGGGTTGAGATTCACGAGTCCGGAGCGGAATTAAAAACACGACATTCATTTAAGGTCATCGTGTTTTGTGAGCAAATGCTTTTGCATATTCGTAGTGTTTCCTCCCTTAAATGAAATATCTACTTTGCAAGTATTGCAAGTTGCCCTGTTGTCATCCGTTCTCGTAAAGTATAACCAAACTTTTGAGCGTTTGAGCCGCTGCCAGGTAAATGACGCTCCGCAACGTGGTGACGTCATTCGGGGCGACTGGAATCGATAAGGGAATCGTTTGCAAAAATGGCAAACAATTCCAAGGAATTGAAACAGTGGGAACCGGTTCTCAACAAGAACCGGGTTTCGATACCCATCCCTAGACCCTGATATATCACCTTACCTTCAGCAACATGAGGTCATTGTCGTGCTTTGCACAACAGTAGTCAGGATGAGGAAAACTTTTCTCGACGACTCGGAGTTGCTTGGAATGTTCGTTTTTCGTTCTGGAGTGGGCTCCCAGCGTCACCCAGTAACTCCTGTAAAAGAAAAAACACAATCTGGTGATGAAGGTTTACATATTTAAAAGGTTAACAGCGGCTTCTAAAACAGTCATCATAGTTCCTTATTATTGTGTATTACTACATATGGCTGGGTTATAGCTGTTACTGAGCTTTGGGTGAATCTGCGTTATTTTTTCTTCAAGCTGAATGAAGAAATTTAAATTTACAGAAAATGTTTTAGATGAAGAAATGTATCAAATGTTTGATGTGTATGTAGCTGTGGCTTCTGTGTTATTTTAAATGAGTGCAACACTTATATTTTCCATCTTAAATAAAACTTTCTAGAACACCTCTGTACAGATATTGTGCTTACAAGAGAGGGAAAAATCAGCTTTAAATATTCTACATTCATCCTCTCCATTCAATGTAATTAGCTTTGCATGTATAATTATAGCAGTGTGTATTATTCGCTTTCTCTAACGAAGAGGCCAGCCACCGTTTACAGAAAGCACATTTCTGCTGCTCTGGCCCTGATCTCATTCTTTCAGTAACTACCCAGAGCTCGTGACCACAGGTGAGGGCAGTGACCTCTGGGTAGTTACTGAAGGAATAATAGTCTGTTGAAAATAAATACTGCATTATTTTTAAAATTGAGGAAAATAGGACCTCAGATTCTTACCCAGTGCAGTGGGCGGCTGTCAGCACCCACTGTGGATGGATTAATGTCCCTCCACACCAAGAATTAGTCACAGTTCTAAGATAGGCCATGTAAGGCAGTGAGTGTGGCTCGACTTCTTTCCCATTAATAATCTCAGAACCACGACCTGAAACAGAAACAAAACATCAGGACACATAAATCAGCAGATGATCAAGTGAAGAACAGATGAGTGAAATAAACACCTGAAGGATATCAGCAGTGTGACTTTGCATTACGCTTACTTACATGAAGATTAAAATTACCAATCGTTAAATTAAATTAGAGTGGAAAACGTTACTCACCTGGCTGGATGATGAAGAGGAGCACACATGAGATGAGGAGACTGAAATTCTTCAGGCAGGACATTTCTTCTTCTTCCCTCTTTGATCAGACGCTGAATGCACTGAAACCCACTGTGATGCTCAGCTTTATGTGCTGAGCTGAGGGGGCGTGGTCTGACATTGGATGAGTAAGATAAACTGACACACCCATCCAAACCCGTCAAGAATTTAGAACAAAAGAAGTCCGCTTAAGAAAATAAAAGAGGATTTGTGGAAGTAAATGATGACAAAAGACAAAATGTCCTAACGTTTACAAAGGACAGTTTTTGATACGGTTTCACCAAAGTTTGCAAAACGATATCGTTGACAGTCTTTCCCAATTTGTTCCCATTTTTTTTCTTTGCCTAACTTGCGACAGTTGCTGTCTTGTTTGCTTCACTGGTTTCTTAAGCTCAGAAACAGCTAAAAAGAAAGAAACATGTTGTTAATGTGAGCAGCAGCTGCAGCGATGTACTGAAACGTACAAATCATCAAACAAATATTAATATTTGATACAGATAACATGAATATATAAATGTCTTGTTATAGCAAAGGTTCAGGGCAATAACTATTAAAACATTGGAAAGCCTGTTTACTTCCCCTTAAATGGCGCCACTTTTGTAAGGAAAGTTCATTTGTGGGTTGAGCAGCAGAATATTTGGCTTGTGCCAATGAAAAACTTGTTAAAACTTCTCTGCCAATGCCAGACAGCTTATTCTGCTACCGGCTCTGGTTTTGAGCCTGTGGTATGCATCCTGCAACAGTTTGTGTCCGCTTTAAGCATGCCACGTTTCACTAATGGGCCAGTAGCGGTTTTTGATAGCGGTTTTTGGGCGACACGGGCGGTTGCCCGGGCGGCATCACGGGCATCGGCAAAAAATAAAAATAAAAAAAATAGCTCGTACTCATACCGACATCAGCCAGCGCATATTGGAAATGTCACAGGCACCGATCGGTTTTCTATCGCCCATTTGCTGGGAGTAAGGGCGCCCTCCGTTTGCGAGCTGCGCCTGCTGCTTGGGGAGGGGGAGGGGCTGGCTGCTTCAAAATAGAGCACATTTCATTCATAATGTTGTAAATCAAGCCCATCATGTATTCATGATTTGAATCCTGGGTTGTGTGAAATCCCAGAAATAAACCTTAGACAAAGTGAATCTGTGAACTAAGGTGTAGGTGTGTTAGGTTAAGTTGTAGTGATCCTCGAGTTTGGGGATTTGTGTTCATACTGCAGTGCAAAATTAAAACCAATGGAAGATGGACAAGAAAAGTTCAAAGCCATCAGGTGCTCAGTTTAGAAAAAAGAGAAAAGAGAGAAACGAGCAAAAGATGCAGGTAAGCAGATGTGTGATTGGATGATGGCAGGTCATCCTGAACCAATCAGAATCAGAATACTTTATTAATCCCTGAGGAAATTATGTGGGTTACAGTTGCTCCAAGAAGAAATGGTAAAAATAGTAACAGTAACAGACTAAACTCCAAACAATACATTATGTTACAGATTTTAATATTAATTAGTCATTGTCAATTGTTGATTTGTCCTGTTCTCATTGTATGACGAATTATGATGGCTGTTTGGTAGCCTGTTTGCATACAATGCATACTCTCATACTGTCGACAACAGTTTTATGTTAATGTACAATCCTTGATTTGCCTTGTGTGTGTGTGTGTGTGTGTGTGTGGTGGTGTTTGGGGGCGGGTGCCAGAGGGAGTGTTCACCCAGGGCGGCAAACAGGCTAGGACCGCCACTGCACAGCATTATTTGGAGTGAGCCTTAGTGCCACCTCCAAACTGAAGGCCAGGTTCTAGATAACAGGACATGTAGGACTAGGAAGCGGGCGTCCCAGAAACATGGGACCACAAAGCATACATTTCATGCACAGCATTTCTAGGCAAAGCCAAGACAGTTGTAGCCTCAGAATCTCATCTCGTGGTGGCTGACAGGGCAGTGAAAGTTTCAGGTTTTTATTGTTAATAGTTTTTGAGACATTCAAATTCAAACATTGCCTCCGATTGTCACGGCTGCCGCAGCAGTCATGTGGAGAAGTGAAGGAGGACCCAAGTTGCAGACAGCAGCGGTGATGCAAGTGAGTTTATTTAAAGGGTGGCTGTAGCTCAGGTGGTAGAGCAGGTCATCTACTGATCGGAAGGTTGGTGGTTCGATTCCCGGCTTCCCCTAGTCTGCATGCCAAATATCCTTGGGCAAGATACTAACCCGAAATTGCTCTCCGATGCATTCGTTGGAGTGTGAATGTCAGTTGTGCTTGTGCGAATGGGTGTGAATGGGTGAATGCACAAGTTGTGTAAAGCGCTTTGAGTGCTCAGAAGAGTGGAAAAGTGCTATATAAGAACCAGTCCATTTACAGTGAACGATAAATAACAAAAGCGAGGGCAAAACTGAACTGGGGAAAACCACTAACAAACAAAACCTGAAACGATAACTCACAGAATCACTCGCAGGGAAAACATAAGGAGGGAAGGGAAGAGATGAAGAGCAGGGAATGGAGCAGAATGAGGCGCAGAGATGACCAAATAATACAGATGAACCAACAAGGAACACAGGCAGGCACACACTATAAATACACACAAGGTAACGAGGGAATGACACACCAGAGGGGAACACAGCTGAACCTAATTACACACAACGAGACACAAACCTTCAAAGCCGGAATGACCCTTGATCAGCACAACACTTTCATTTTTTGAACACTTTCATTTTCTTTCAGTGTTTCTCAAAAGCATTTTTTTTTTTTTGCCTGTCCCGTTTGGATCTTTTGCATCAGAATTATTGTCTAAAGGCAAAGAAAGATGCCCAACGGATTTACTTTACCAAATTGACCATCCCAGCCTTGGGTCTATTTGATTCACCTTTTATTGTTTATTTTATTTATTTTTTATTTTCACTTGCTAAATACGGGACAGACCTGAATGAGGAAAAGAAAAGGGAGAAAGGAAGAGGGGGAAAAACAGCGGAGAAGAGGAGCGAATCATTTAATTTGTAATTCAAGTGTGCACTGGCAGTCATTTAATTAACAATCACATGCAGTTTCCATATTTACACATGGAAGATGAAGTCCCACAAAAGCTTTTCCGTATCAACTCTGTAAAACGTCTTCAGTCGAATTCTGCATATTTAAAATATTCATAATACAAAACTGAAATTAAAATAATTTACATTTTGCACTTGAGAAGAAAAGTGTAAACCTGTTATGTCAGAATCATAAAAAGCAAGTAAACACTGAGGTGCACAGCTTTATATGCTGAGCTGAAGAAATGCAGTCTAAGCAAAATGGACTCATCCACCCAAAATCTTCACAGCCGATGGGAGAAACTGAGCTTTAATATCTAACACACACATGCACACACATACAACGGCTGCACTACATGTCTGCACCCGGTGATGGGCTGGTACAGTCTGGATACAGATTTATAGGCTATCATCTCCCAGCCCATGCAGGAGACTCTGACAGCACTGAGCAGCTCCTTCAGTGGCCACGATGTGGGACGGAGAGATTCGGCAGGTCTTTCCTTCTAACTGCTGTCAGACTCCACAACAAATCCACACAAACGTGCACACACATCCACACATGTGAAATATTTTTGCTGGTATGTCTCTGAAACTGTGATCTATCCTTATAAAGTTTATGAACGCTGCGTTATAATCTAGAAATGAAAAAGAAGACAGGTTGAAAAATCAAAAGAACATTTTGTGTAATAAATGTTGATGAAAGACACATTGTCCTAACATTGGTACAAAGAAAGGTTTTGAAACAGTAATTTCCCCAAAAGGTTTCAGAACGATATTTTCCCTGTCAGGTTGCCACATCTTTGCTGACAGTTTTTAGCCCATCATGAGTCAGTTTCATTATCTTGGTTTGCTCTTTGATATTGACCAACATAAATCATTTTTATCAGGATGTCCTAAAAACTCAATGAAAAGCCTTCAGTTCATCCAAAATGATGCAGTAAGAGTCCTGACAGGGACTAGAAAGAGAGAACAGATTTAAACCATATGTCTTAATGACCTTGTAGTACCATATCACCCAATCCAGTCTTTAAGTGATGACGTGATGAATCCTACTTCCGGGCCTAAAGTAGCTGCGTTTAATATGGCTTTTGTGTTGTTAACATGTTTAATGTTTTGTATTTTCTTCTATTTAATCTCAAAAAGCTCCTAAAAACAGTCAGTGATCACTAGGGATGGGTATCGAAACCCGGTTCTTGTTGAGAACCGGTTCCCACTGTTTCAATTCCTTGGAATCGTTTGCCATTTTTGCAAACGATTCCCTTATCGATTCCAGTCGCCCCGAATGACGTCACCACGTTGCGGAGCGTCATTTACCTGGCAGGAAACATGGCGGCTCGAACGCTCAAAAGTTTGGTTATACTTTACGAGAACGGATGACAACAGGACAACTTGCAATACTTGCAAAGTAGATATTTAATTTAAGGGAGGAAACACTACGAATATGCAAATGTATTTGCTCACAAAACACACGATGACCTTAAATGAATGTCATGGGTCCACGTCACCGGCAGTCATCAACAGATGCGGTGAGTCGGAGAGACCGTGTTCATTTTGCTCCTTCCGAGCCTGGACTTACAACCTCTGAGTCAACCATTCCTGAGCCAATGAACTCTATGACAGCCAACTCAGGTTTTGTCAAATTTGAAATCGCAGGGTCTGAGACTATTTCTTCCCAGGCCATATTTTCTGGCTCCATGGATTTTAAAGGTCTCTTTCATGTTCCTTCCGAGCCCAGGAATATAATAACACATACAGTTAATGTCGGCTCAGAGTCTGTTTCCATTAAGACTGTTACTGCAGTTAAAGAACTGGCTTTTCCGGAGACTGAAATTTTTCCCAGAGCTTCCCCAGAGGTTGAGTTACTGTCCTCAGCTGATTCTGGACCCCTGGAGTTAACAGAATCTGTACAGTCAGTGAAATTAACAGACTGTTTTTATTTTTTCATGTGGAGCAGAAAAGTAATCTAAAAAAGACTGTTTTCCCTGAGCCTGCCTCCCTGCCTCTTTGTGCTCCCCTTCTAAGGTCAGCTGCAGCCCTGCATTCTCCTGCTCCTGTCCCAGTTCCCCAGGAGAGGAGGGTTGGGGCCCAGTTGATCCCCGTTCTGGTTTCCAGTCCGGCTGAGGCTCTGCCGGCCTCTGTACCCGTATCAGCTCCTCGGGTGAGGACAGCAGCTGCCCGGCCAGAAGCCCGTTTAGCTGCCCAGCTGTCCCTAGTTCAATCTCCTGCTGCCCAGTCATTCACTCAATCACCAGCTCCACCTTCACACCAACCGCCACTACAATCTGCAGCTCCACCCACTCAATTTCAGGAGGAGGATAGCACTACACAAACTTTTGTTGCTCCTGAAGACCTGACCAACTTAGAGACTTTTACTCTATCCAGTGCCTCCCCAGGGACTGAATATCAGCATTCAGTTAACTCTGGACACGCAGAAGCAAGCACAACCTGTCTTTCCTGGGAGCTCCACAGGACTGTCTAAACAAATGATCCCCTCTGACTGCTCAGAGGAGTTAATACTGCCACCTTTGTTCTGTGCTGGAAGCTCTAGTGAGCTCATGCGGCCAGGTAAGGACTGCATTCTGCTGTTACACCCTGAACAGAGCCGCTGTCCTGCGCAGCTCCAACCAGCGTCGTCCCTGCCAGAGGTCCCCTCGACTGCTGGTTCTGTTCTGTACCCACCAGAGGTCTATGTGCCTACTGGCCCTTTGCCTGCCTCAGCTGGAGGGTCCAAGGGGCTCGTTCAGCAGTCTGTCTTCGCTGAGGGGCCAGAGGAGCCGCTTCAGCCTTCTGTCTCCGCTAGATATTTCGGGGGGCCCGTCCAGCTGCCTGTCTCCGCTGAGGGGCCAGAGGAGCCACTTCAGCCATCTGTCATTGATGAAGGAATCGCTCCAGCACCTTGAGTCCGCTGATGGCTCTGATTCCACTCAGCCACCTCCTGTGTTTCCACCTGCGGTTTCCACACTGTCGCCTGCAGTGCTTCAAACAGCTGTTAGAACTCTGCTGCCTGCAGTGCCACGACCTGCAGCTGGCTCGCTGCCGTCTGGTTCCACAGCTGCCACGTCTAGCCTCTACCTTGCCTGGTCCTGCGGTTGCTACACTGCCGTCTGATCCAGCTCGGCCTGGATCACCTCACCTCTGCAAGCCACTTTCCAGGCCTCTAGCTGGACATCATCGCCATCGCCGCCGGCCCATTGAACGAGGTCCCTGCCACCATGGCCGCGTGGTCTGCCTCCAGGCCCATTTTGTCTTTTTCACTGGCCTCCGGGTCGGCCACCTGAATTGCTAGGGCTCATGTGCTGTCGACCTCCAGGCCGACCCCCTGACTTTATTTGTGGACTCGTGTGATCTAGTTGGTGTTTAATTATTTTCTTGTGTTTTGGACTGATTTGGACCCATGTCATACCCTCAACTTGCTGTGTGTTTGTTATGTCCTGTCCTCCAACACCTCTGTTTAGAGTCTTATTTTGTTTTGCTTTGAGTTTTATTTTATGAAGAGTTTGTCCAGTAATAAAGCTGTATTTTCAGTTTAAGTCCCATCTCCAAGAGTCCTGCATTTTGGGTCCACCACTTGTGCCTACCTGCCACACAGCCAACCATGACAGAGCCTTCAGTTTTCAGGCCCCTCTTCTGTGGAACCAGCTTCCAGTTTGGATTCAGGAGACAGACACTATCTCTACTTTAAGATTAGGCTTCAAACTTTCCTTTTTGCTAAAGCATATAGTTAGGGCTGGACCAGGTGACCCTGAATCCTCCCTTAGTTATGCTGCAATAGATGTAGGCTGCTGGGGGATTCCCATGATGCATTGAGTTTTTCCTTTCCAGTCACCTTTCTCTCTCACTATGTGTTAACAGACCTCTCTGCATTGAATCATATCTGTTATTAACCTCTGTCTCTCTTCCACAGCATGTCTTTATCCTGTCTTCCTTCTCTCACCCCAACCAATCACAGCAGATGGCCCCGCCCCTCCCTGAGCCTGGTTCTGCTGGAGGTTTCTTCCTGTTAAAAGGGAGTTTTTCCTTCCCACTGTCGCCAAAGTGCTGCTCATAGGGGGTCATATGATTGTTGGGTTTTTCTCTGTATTTATTATTGTGCCATCTACTGTACAATATAAAGCGCCTTGAGGCGACTTTTGTTGTGATTTGGCGCTATATAAATAAAATAGAATTGAATTGAATTATCTCTTGTATTTTGAAGGATAGATTTGGAGACTGAGGGATTGAGCTTCCTCAGCTAAAGCCTCCAAACTCTGGAATGAATTACCTCCACATGTTATGCTCGCCCTCACCCTCCAGATTTTCAGAGTGTGCTTTAAGACTCATCTTTATTCTTTGGTTTTCAACTCGGTGAGAGAGCTTAGGAATTTAGACTGTCATATTTTGTCGTGTACTTGACCTCAGTCAGGACGATGGTGAGGGCGGGAAAAGGCAGACGTAAAAACATAGAAACAACAAGAGGAAGTAACATTAAACTATGAAGTGAACAAGAGTTTGAGAGAGGGGCAAAGACTATCTCGTGCAGACACGAGGACATGGGAGGTAGGAGGGAGAGGAGGAAACAGTCAAACACAAAAGAAGAAGAAACTGAACCAGAAATCAGACATGCAGACCTTCATCATCATCATCATTCTTCAGTGTTTATTTCACTCTCACTTCTACACCGGCATTCATACAGCTGCAGAACAGCAATTACAATAAATATCACTCAACTGAAGTCATCTGGCAGGATACCAAGCTTAAATTAAAACACAACCTGTGTGTGTGTGTGTGTGTGTGTGTGTGTGTGTGTGTGTGCGCGTGCATGCGCCCAGGCTCGATTCTTGGAAAGGTGTGTAAATAACACTCCAGTTTCCTGAAGTTATGTAATTTCGAGTAAGGACGATGTAGCCCATCCCTCATCCCGAACATCCTCACACCTTAGGATAAAAGGCTCACCACACACGATCATTTTCACTCCACTCAGAAGGAAAATATTTCGTGTGAACTGAGAAACACATCAGAGCTGCTGAGAAACAGATGAGAAGCGAGAGGAGGGTGAAAGGTAAGAGAGAGATGATGTGTTCATGTTCATGTCAGTGTGAACAGCAGTCAGCTGCTGTGATCTCAGTCAGAAGAACTCAGGACTGTCCGACCTGTTTCATGTTTGTCTTTCTGGACTCATTCTTAATATGAGGTCTATATGAGAGTCCTGTCTGTACTCAGTATGTGTTTGATCTTATTTTAACAGCACTGAACACGATTATTAATAATACATAACAACCATTCACTGATAATCCCACTGAAACAGAAGAAGAAAGACTGAAGCTGTTTTATTTCCAGTCAGCTGAAAGAAATCTGAATGTTTCTGTCTCCTACTGCTGATGTAATTTTAACTGTTATTATTTCTTTTCATAGATTCATGAAGTAATTTCAGCGAATGTCTCTGTGCTTTAGTCATTAGTAGCTCATGTATTTTCAGTGCAGAATAAAACAACAACACAGTGTCAAAGCAAAGCTGTTTGTCTCATGTTTAAAGCTGAGGTGTGCGTTTGTACACACCGCGTGATGAGGCAGTGATCTCACGGACTGGACTTACACAGGAAATGAAAATAAAGATTAACACATGTGGTCATAAACTATCATCAGATAATAATCTGTACCTTGTTTAAACATGAACTTTTAATAGAAAGAGCTCGTCCACTTGAAATGATGTCACTCATGAATAATTCATGAATTAATTAATTGTAATTCAAACTGTAATTCAAACCATGCACTCTTAGATACACATAAAAACTTTAATGTGTATTTTCTGTCACACTAACAAATGCTAAGAGTACAAACACTGAAGTCTGAGTGGCATCAGATGATGACATGATTCAGTTTCATAGGAACGTCTAAATGTTTGAACATTCCTGCATTAAAGTAAAAGTTTCAGGCAGACTTTTACTTTCAGCTGTGAACTGTTTCATTTGGGAGGTTCGGAGCAGAGACAGGATGAAGCTGTTTAACCGGCTCAGCTGGGATTATTTTTATTTTTAGTCGCTCCTTTGTTTGTAATTACTTTAATTACACAGCTTCAGGTTTTCAGTAAACTGGATATAATTATCTGACTTTATTCAGAAAAATATCCAAGAAATTTCCTGAATTCCTTGACATGAGTCCACAAAGTTCTCAAAGCTGAACATCAGGTATGATTGATCAGCGATCGTGTGAACGCTGTACTGCTTTGAAGCCAACAGTCCAGCAAACTGAAAAACTGCGACCTGAGCCACACCTCAGGGTTTCTCCATGATGTAAGACTAACAGAGCAAATCCTGTTTCCACAAATACAGATTCATCTCAGTTAAAAGTCTGAAAGTTTAAGCAGGAAATGTCCAACAGAAATGATCAACACAGCTTTTCTCCATCAGTTCAGTCAGTTTTGTTAATGTGGCAATAATTCATCACCGCAGTCATCTGAGGGC